>NC_090051.1:1141733-1165572 GCF_038355195.1 Osmerus mordax
CAGCAAAGTGGTCAGGAATATGAGAGAGTTGTGGGGTCACTGACAGGAAGAGGACAGAGTTGTGGGGTCACTGACAGTTCCTGCTTCTGTGTGACTCTCCTTCCAGTCGTCACGGTTTACATAACGTACAGTGATTCCCCCTCAAACATTATTCTATTGCGCTCAAGAAAACAGTTCCACTTTGCTTTATAAACCTATAAAAAGGCCAATCCAGTACATCTTCTAGGTTCCTGACTGTCTTGCAGGGTTGGGTTCCAGGTCCTTGCAGGGTTGGGTTCCAGGTCCTTGCAGGGTTGGGTTCCAGGTCCTTGCAGGGTTGGGTTCCAGGTCCTTGCAGGGTTGGGTTCCAGGTCCTTGCAGGGTTGGGTTCCAGGTCCTTGCAGGGTTGGGTTCCAGGTCCTTGCCGGGTTGGGTTCCAGGTCCTTGCAGGGTTGGGTTCCAGGTCCTTGCAGGGTTGGGTTCCAGGTCCTTGCAGGGTTGGGTTCCAGGTCCTTGCAGGGTTGGGTTCCAGGTCCTTGCAGGGTTGGGTTCCAGGTCCTTGCAGAGTGGAATATAGGCATGACAGGAGTGTTATGTCCAGAACAGCAAGCATAAGGAGATTATGCTACATGGAGATTAAATGCATGTTTACATATTTAGTGGATGAAGGTTCTATTAAACAAACTCGCTGTTGAATGTGCAGAGGCAATTTCAGCAGTACGGATCAGAAGTTTGTAGACAAGTTGAGAATCTATTTGAAATCAACGTATCGATTGTTTATTGAAGCTTCAAGAAGGATACAGAAAGTATGAGAGCTCACATCTTCAGTTTGATCACAGGATGCGTAGGCCTTAATGAGTGAATCCCCCCTCCCTTATCTAACACGCTTCTTAGAACTCCTAATTCTCCAAGACTATTTCTTTACACGCACACCTAGATCCGGTTTTTAACATCTACACCTTTTATTGGCTCCCTGTACACCAAGAATTGGACTAGGTGCTACTTTATCATCCCAAAACACGAGATAGCCCTGTGCGGAAGGAAAACAGTTGTTTCCCATAGAACATTCTCCTAACCACATCTGACTCCTAAACAACCTTGCACAAGGGAACATTGATGGAACACACTTTTTCGAGAAGAAAAGCAGACTTCAGAGTCTGTGTTGTTATTTCCCTCTCCTCTCCTCTCCTCTCCTCGCCTCTCCTCCCCTCTCCTGTCCTCTCCCCTCCCCTCTCCTTCCTTTTTTCTCTTCCTTCTGGAAGGTGCCCTTCAGTCTTGCTGTGTATCTTTTACAGGATAAACTCTCTCTGGGTTGGGTTCCGGTGACGTGACTTTTTCGAGAAGAAAATCAGACTTCAGAGTCTATGTTGTTATTTCCCTCTCCTCTCCTCGCCTCTCCTCCCCTCTCCTGTCCTGTCCTCTCCCCTCCCCTCTCCTTCCTTTTTTCTCTTCCTTCTGGAAGGTGCCCTTCAGTCTTGCTGTGTATCTTTTACAGGATAAACTCTCTCTGGGTTGGGTTCCGGTGACGTGCACATGCTGTCTGCAGTGCTAATGTAAACCTCTCCTTCCTCCTCCTTCGACCCCCTTACTCCCCCCTCTTCTACTCCCTCCCCTCCCCTCGTCTCCCCTCCCCTCGTCTCCTGGGCTCCCAGCTCCCCCCCTCACGTGCTCTTCTAAGCATGCTAGCGGATGTGACTGCAGGTCCATCACTGTAGATACAGAGTGAGAGATACATAGCTGGGATGAGTCACTTAGTGTCCAGGTCTGCCAGAACACCATCCTGGCCTGGATGTAGCCACGCACAGCCTGGATGCACAGCCTGGATGCACAGCCTGGATGCACAGCCTGGATGCACAGCCTGGATGCACAGCCTGGACGCACAGCCTGGATGCACAGCCTGGATGCACAGCCTGGATGCACAGCCTGGATGCACAGCTTGTCTCTAGTCAGTTGTATTAGTACTCACTGTATGTACAGTACAGTTGCACAATGTGTGGTTGATCCGTATGTGAGCTGGGAGGCAATATAGCAAATGGATACTTACGTAATCGTGTTTTGCTCTTGAAATTGTGTTGCTCCTAGTTCTTGAGACGGCCCAGAAATAAAGCAACAAAGCAAAGGTGAGACCACAGTAATGATGCTGTCAGCAGGGAATCTGCTAGTCCCACCTCTGGCATGTGGATGCAGAGGAAACAAGCACCATGGTCAGACTTAGGAGAAAGATCTTTATTCTTTCCAATTAGACTGGATATCATGTAAAACACCAACATCTGGCCTCTCTCTCTCTCCTGCTCCCCTCTTCCTCCTCCTCTTCCTCCCTGCTGTGACACGTGTGTCCCCAGCAGCAGAGGCAGCAGAGGCAGCAGAGGCAGCAGAGGCAGCAGAGGCAGCAGAGGCAGCAGAGGCAGCAGAGGCAGCAGAGGCAGCAGAGGTAGCAGAGGCAGCAGAGGCAGCAGAGGCAGCAGAGACAGCAAAACAGGTCTAATCCTCTCATCACCACCCATCTGACTGACACGTTCCAGCACCAGCCTCCCTCTAGGTAGTGAGATATATGACAGTCGATGGGTGTAGGAACTGCAGCCCAGTCCTGTTCACTGTGGGAGGAAGAGAACAATTTGGTGTACTGAGGAGAGTGTGTGTCTGTGTGTGTGTGCTGTGTTTGTATGTTTGTGTGTTCGTGTGCGTGTGTGTTTGTGTGATTGCATGTGATGCAGTTAAGAAGCAGGAGTGTGGAAGGGGTAGTAATTCCAGACTATTCCACCACTGTGCGTCACTAATGAAGTTTTCTGAGGTCAATATCCTCCCAATCTCAACCATGCCCTCATCCAAGGATAATGATCTCTTTCTGTGTTAACGCTAAGGTACTTCCTCTGCCCTAATATGAGAGATACATCCACTCACAAACTGTTCTCTCTTTTAGTTTGTATCTTTTATACTTTTACTGGGGCCCGACACATCACATTGTCCATCATGGTTGGTCATAGGGCATGTTTATGGCTGAAGGACATGTCTTGAGTGCTTTTTGTGTATCTTCCAGGGAGTCATTATTCATCAGATTGTCTCGTCGGCCTAGTTACCAGCTGTCGTGAGCTTAGAAACAGCAGAATGTTCTGTGAAACATCATGAGCTCCTTTCTCTGGGACTTGGCTACGCACACAGACGTAGATTGCAGTTTTACAGTAATACACACATCACATCCTCGCAGGGTTTAGATGTTCATGACCAGAGATGGCAAAAGAACACACATCCTTCACTAAAGTAGAAGTAGAAGATACTCATGTTTAAAAAGACTGAAAAAAGTTGAAGTACTGACTACTCTTTTTCACTCAAGTTAAAGTAAAGAAGTGTGGGCTCTGATACTTAAGTAAAAAGTAGTCATCACTACTACCTGTTTTACTGTTTTAGTAAAAGGTTGTCAGATACATTGTGAAGTACTGACACCAGAAGAATCTACTTAAGTACGGTAACAAAGTATTTGTACTTTGTTACTTCCCATCTCTGCAACAGTGTAACAACAGTCTAATAACAGAATAATAACATTGTTACAACAGTGTAAGAACAGTGTAATGACTACAAAAAAGTTTGATAGTGTGACAACAGTATAACAGTGTAATAACAACAGTGTAGCAACAGTGCAAAGATGGCCAAAGTACACACATCTTTCATTATAGTAAAAGTCAAAATATGTCAGAAAAAATCTATAGTGAAGTAAAGTACTGATACCAGAAACATGTATTTACTGTAAGTGCAGAAACACAGTATCTGTACTTTTGTTACTTTCCATCTCTGTTGATGACATCACAGCCTAAGATCTGTAGATGGGCTGCAGGACCAGTGAACATGGAGATCCAGTGCTGCTAACCTCCAGCTTAAGTTGTTGATTTGATTCAGAGAGCTCTTGTAAAGCTCTTTTATAGCTGTTCTGCTGACAGCATGGCCTCTCCAATATAATGCCCTTGCTATAACTAGTTTCCATGGGAACGGATAAGGCCCTATTATGTGGGATATTGCGTTCTCTACGTCCGCAAGGGGAAGAATCCAAAGGTTGCTCATTGTAGCCCTGAAATATACATGCTTTATCAGCTCATCTACATTTGTGTTTGTAGAATTCAAACCCTGACAGTTGTGTTACCAGACGATGCCCATGTGTGTGTCTGTGTGTGTCTCTGTGTGTGTGTGTCTGTGTGTGTGTTTGTGTGTGTGTGTCTCTGTTCCCCAGAGGAATGAGGAGGAGGCAGTGCTGGACCGAGGAGGAACTCGCTCCATGCTGAAGACCAACTTCGAGCAGGAGGAACTAGAAGGTAAAGGGGGTGGGTGGGGGGGGGGGGGGGGGGGGGGGGTGGGTGGGGGGGGGGGGGTGGGGGGGGGGGGGGGTGAGGCGGAGAGGGAGGGGAGGAGGAGAAGGGGGAGGGGAGGCAAGGGGAGATGAGAGGAGGAGAGGAGGGGCGGGGGAGGGGGCAGAGGAAGAGAGGGAGGGGAGGAGGGGAGGCGTGTCATCCACCTACGCACACTCCTCAAAGAGAGAGAGAGGGGGGGAGGGAAGGAGGGAGGGAGACTTTTGACTTTAAAGATATCTTCATTGGGCAGTCAACTGCCAGCTAACCAACAGTTTCACCACAACAGTCATTTTCTCTCTTTATTAATCTTATTCAAACAAAGCCCATTCAGTTGAAATGTTACATTTCCAGACAAACCTAAGAAATGAAACAAAAACAATCCTAGATACAACTTAAGCTGTAACACCCCCTAACCCTCCACCTCCCCTGTAACACCCCCTAACCCTCCACCTCCCCTGTAACACCCCCTAACCCTCCACCTCCCCTGTAACACCCCCTAACCCTCCACCTCCCCTGTGACACCCCCTAACCCTCCACCTCCCCTGTGACACCCCCTAACCCTCTACCTCCCCTGTGACACCCCCTAACCCTCCACCTCCCCTGTGACACCCCCTAACCCTCCACCTCCCCTGTGACACCCCCTAACCCTTCACCTCCCCTGTGACACCCCCTAACCCTCCACCTCCCCTGTGACACCCCCTAACCCTCCACCTCCCCTGTAACACCCCCTAACCCTCCACCTCCCCTGTAACACCCCCTAACCCTCCACCTCCCCTGTGACACCCCCTAACCCTCCACCTCCCCTGTAACACCCCCTAACCCTCCACCTCCCCTGTGACACCCCCTAACCCTCCACCTCCCCTGTAACACCCCCTAACCCTCCACCTTCCCTGTAACACCCCCTAACCCTCCACCTCCCCTGTAACACCCCCTAACCCTCCACCTCCCCTGTGACCAAGGCACCCCCCACAGATCAACACACTCTGAGAGAGCGGGAGGGGGAGAGAGAGAGCCAGAGAGGGAGACAGCGCCCCTGGAGACAGGGAGAGAGCGGGAGGCAGCAGGGGACATGTCTGACAGGGAGAGTGGGAGGAAAGAGAGAGAGAGGGAACGAGGGAGAGAGAGGGAACGAAGGAGACAGAGAGACAGAGAGAGAGAGAGTGGGAGGAAAGAGAGAGAGAGAGAGGGAACGAAGGAGAGAGAGAGAGACAGAGAGAGAGTGGGAGGAGAGAGAGAGAGACAGAGAAACAGAGACAGGGAGAGAGTGGGAGGAGAGGGACGTCAAGGGAGGCCCAGTCAGCAGTCAGCCAGGACACTGATACTTAACTGCAAAAACAGCAACAGCACAGGACTGTACATTGGATCAACATACACTCAATATTACAGTACATGTTCTGTAGCAATCAAAGGATTAAGTATAGCATTAGGTATAGCTCAGTGGCACCCCCCTCCCAAAAAAAAACGAAAAGGGTCCTATACACTATTTTAGTTTAGGGCCCCCAAAACCATTGTCCCCCTAGGGCCGGCCCTGCTCAGTGGAAAAGCAAGAGGTGTCTGGTCCAAATCTCCCTGTTTGTCACTTTGGATAAAAGAGTCTGCTAAATGAATACATTATTATTATTGGCCTTTACAGTTTACTGTAAGTACGGCATAGTCGTCTATGTAACTACATAGCAACACTTTACATTAAGGTTGAGTCAACTACCATGTAACTGTACTTAGCAATAACTATAGTATCATGATTGGAACTGATATGGTAGTCTGATAAGATGGTGATCTTAATGAAATATATATTCCTATATAGTTACATGATAGTCAGTGTAACCTTAATGTAAAGTGTTGCTGTGTGAGTTCTAGGTTGAAGGGTGTTCAGGCATGTAGTGCCCAGGTGGTGTAAGAGGAGTGTGTTGTGTAGTTGTGGGCGTCATGGTGACAGGGTGACAAGGTGTTCGGGTGTGTTTAGTGTGACGTGGTTCATCTTAATCCTCCTGGACAGTGAGCCGTGACAGGAACAGATCAGAGCTCCTGTTTAATAAGGGCTGAGTGCTCACACACACACACATACACACACATACACACACATTTTTGTCTACTCACACGCATGCACACTCAGAATCATCCATCATTAATGCTCTGCTTTTAAGGTCTTTATTCTCAACTAATTTAACGTCTATTTACAAGACACAGATGCCCATGTTTGTACAGCAGAAAAGTCACTATTATAGTGCATGAAGTCATTAGCCCTGAAACCAGGTGATAACAAAGCTTGGGATTCAGCTAGCCTGTCTGTCTGTCAGCCTGTCTGTCTGCATGTCTGTCTGTCTGCATATCTGTCTGTCAGCCTGTCTGTCTGTCTGTCTGCATGTCTGTCTGCATGTCTGTCTGTCTGCATATCTGTCTGTCAGCCTGTCTGCCTTTCTGTCTGTCTGCCTTTCTGTCTGTCTGTCAGCCTGTCTGTCTGCATGTCTGTCTGTCTGCATGTCTGTCTGCATGTCTGCCTGTCTGTCTGTGTGTCTGTCTGCATGTCTGTCTGCATGTCTGTCTGCATGTCTGCCTTTCTGTCTGTCTGTCTGTCAGCCTTTCTGTCTGTCTGTCTGTCTGTCTGTCTGTCTGTCTGTCTGTCTGTCTGTCTGTCTGTCTGTCTGTCTGCATGTCTGCCTGTCTGTCTACATGTCTGTCTCTCTGCATGTCTGTCTGCAAGTCAGCCTTTCTGTCAGCCTTTCTGTCTGTCTGTGTGTCTGTCTGTCAGCCTGTCTGTCTGTCTGCATGTCTGTCTGTCAGCCTGTCAGCCTGTCTGTCTGTCTGTCTGTCTGTCTGTCTGTCTGCATGTCTGCATGTCTGCATATCTGCATGTCTACATGTCTGTCTGTCTACATGTCTGTCTGTCTGCATGTCTGCCTTTCTGTCTGTCTGTCTGTCTGTCTGTCTGTCTGTCTGTCAGCCTGTCTGTCTACATGTCTGTCTGTCTGTCTGTCTGCATGTCTGTCTGTCAGCCTGTCTGTCTGTCTGTCTGCATGTCTGTGTGCATGTCTGCCTGTCTGTGTGTCTGTCTGCATGTCTGCCTTTCTGTCAGGCTTTCTGTCTGTCAGCCTGTCTGTCTGTCTGTCTGCATGTCTGCCTGTCTGCCTTTCTGTCTGTATGTCAGCCTGTCTGTCTGTCAGCCTTTCTGTCTGTCTGTCTGCATGTCTGTCTGTCAGTCTGCATGTATGTCTGCATGTCTGTCTGTCAGCCTGCCTGTCTGTCTGTCTAAAAGCCATTCATTTGCATCAGGTGTGTTGGAGCAGGGAAACATCTAGAACATACGGGACAGTGGGCCCTGAGGATGAGGGTTGAAGACCACTGATACAGATGGATTCACAACGAGCTTCAAAAATGTCTCAATAAAGATCCAGAATATTCACAGCAAAATATTGCTCTTATCTGTGTCGTAGAGGATTATCCATCTGTAGGCCGAAGGGAGGCAAGCCAAAACAGTTGAGTCCTCGGAAGCTCATTTGGAAGTTGGTCTGTGTTTCGGGGCTCTGTGTTCCCAGCCTCTCAGATGCATTAGCAGGGATTAAGTCAGAGACCCGGCCTGCTTGGGCGTCCATGACAGATGCGTCTCTGTGCTTGAGCCCATGGAGAAGAACGTTATGGGTAAAAGCATTGAACACGTCATCGCTTCAGCATAGAAGATAAGTAGGTGTGGAGTACAGTAGCTATGACCTTTCAACAGACCACGCGAGAAGGCCTCAGGTACTGACTAACTAGTGACCCGTCTTCATGATCATTCTCCCCCCCCCCCCCCACTGTGTCCCCAGACCACAGGACGCTCTACATCGGGGTGCACGTGCCCACAGGCCGACGGAGCCACCGCAGGCATGGCCACAGACACCACGGCCACCGACACAGGAAGAGAAGCAAGGAGAGGGACCCCACCCTGGCAGAGGGGAGGGAGTCCCCGTCCAATGGTGAGCCAGGCCAGCCCTGACCTTGGCCAATAGGAGATCACCTGGCTACGTTAAGCGGAAGCTAAACTGTAGAATGTTTGTTTGGAATCGAGTAAGAACATCGAAGAATCACCATCACCCTCTTGTGTGAGCAGAGATGATTCTTTTTGATATTACAGTTATAATGCAGTACTGTGCAAAAGTCTTTGGCACCCAAGAATGTTTACGTAAATATTGTCTTAAATATAATTATTTTTGTCTTCTATATTTCTGCAGCAGTATAAAAGTATTTTCATTCATTTCTCAAAGCATTTTTGTTTTACAAAAAAAAGTGTGCCTAAGACTTTTGCATGGTTCTGTATATCTAGGATTTTATGGATTTTGGTCATTGAGGGTTTAGCCAATAGCAGCTCACATACTGGGAGAAGTTGCCATGTCTTTATGACCTCATCAGCGTGCGACGAGGCTGGATGTGACCCATGTGTGTCTCTGTGCCCCAGACACGCCGTCCCAGCGGGTGCAGTTCCTCCTGGGCACGGAGGATGATGACGAGGAGCACCTCCCCCACGACCTGTTCACCGAGCTGGACGAGATCTGCCTGCGGCAGGGAGAGGAGGCGGAGTGGAGAGAAACCGCCAGGTCGGACGCCATGTTGGACCTCTCGCTAACAGCCAATCAGGGCTGCTCCTGTCATGCCCTTGCTCCAGTGGCAACACTTCCTGATTCTAGTCTAACTAATACAGGTTGAGGTTATAGGGGGTTGGAAATGCTTTTCCCACTTTGCATGAGGGAACAACAACTTTCGATTCTTTGGATATTCACAGAGAATAGAGCAACCACCATGGTTCATAAACAGACAGAGACAACATAATTATCATTCACACAGCTAACTAATTATTACAAAGGCAAAAACAAACCTCAGAGATTGGGCCAGTTTTGTTATGACAGTTAAACTAACACACAACCATTCCTTTCTGTTACGCTGCAGTGTGAAACATGAGGGTGAAGATGATTCATAAAGAGAAGCGTGTGTTACCTGAAAGGGTTAAAATTACATAAAGAAGGCTTGTTATGTAACCATCCGGTCTGGCTAAATAAAGCCTAACTAATAAGCACTGCAGCACGAGCAGAGCCAGCCTGAACCAGCAAGGAAACCAGACATCCGCAGACAGATGTGAGCGTTAGCTCTGGAGCCTTGACCTAGGGATGGGTGGACATGGTGCAGCCTGCTGCAACACTGCCCAGAACACACATAGACAGACAGGGTTACGTCCCAGACATAATAAGCTGATCTGCCCCCATTGTAGAGTCCCTGTTTGTGTGTTTGTGTATGAATCCCCTGTCCCCTGTCTGAGGGCCAGCCTGGCTGGATTCCCTGCCCCCTCTCTGACAGCCAGCCTGGCTGGATCCCCTGCCCCCTCTCTGACAGCCAGCCTGGCTGGATCCCCTGCCCCCTCTCTGACAGCCAGCCTGGCTGGATCCCCTGCTCCCTGTCTGACAGCCAGCCTGGCTGGATCCCCTGTCCCCTGTCTGACAGCCAGCCTGGCTGGATCCCCTGTCCCCTGTCTGACAGCCAGCCTGGCTGGATCCCCTGTCCCCTGTCTGAGGGCCAGCCTGGCTGGATCCCCTTCCCCCTGTCTGACAGCCAGCCTGGCTGGATCCCCTGTCCCCTGTCTGACAGCCAGCCTGGCCCTGTTTCTGCTCCGCTGCTGCAGGTGGCTGAAGTTTGAGGAGGACGTGGAGGACGGGGGCGAGAGGTGGAGCAAGCCGTACGTGGCCACGCTCTCCCTCCACAGCCTGTTCGAGCTGCGCAGCTGCATCCTGAATGGCACGGTGCTGCTGGACATGAGGGCCGGATCCCTGGAGGAGGTCATAGGTACAGACCTGCTGGACAGTGGAGACACAGAGGAGACACACACTGGCACACACTGGAACACTGGCACACACTGGCACACACTGGAACACTGGCACACACTGGAACACTGGCACACACTGGAACACTGGCACACACTGGCACACACTGGAACACTGGCACACACTGGAACACTGGCACACACTGGCACACACTGGAACACTGGCACACACTGGCACACACTGGAACACTGGCACACACTGGAACACTGGCACACACTGGCACACACTGGAACACTGGCACACACTGGAACACTGGCACACACTGGCACACACTGGAACACTGGCACACACTGGAACACTGGCACACACTGGCACACACTGGAACACTGGCACACACTGGAACACACTGGAACACTGGCACACACTGGAACACTGGCACACACTGGAACACTGGCACACACTGGCACACACTGGAACACTGGCACACACTGGAACACTGGCACACACTGGCACACTGGCACACACTGGCACACACTGGAACACTGGCACACACTGGCACACACTGGAACACTGGCACACACTGGAACACTGGCACACACTGGCACACACTGGCACACACTGGAACACTGGCACACACTGGCACACACTGGAACACTGGCACACACTGGCACACACTGGAACACTGGCACACACTGGCACACACTGGAACACTGGCACACACTGGAACACTGGCACACACTGGCACACACTGGCACACACTGGAACACTGGCACACACTGGCACACACTGGAACACTGGCACACACTGGCACACACTGGAACACTGGCACACACTGGCACACACTGGAACACTGGCACACACTGGAACACTGGCACACACTGGCACACACTGGCACACACTGGAACACTGGCACACACTGGAACACTGGCACACACTGGAACACAATAGCACCAACCTGATACCTAACTTATGTTGTGTGTATCTGTGATTTTGTGTGTGTGTGCAGACATGGTGCTGGACCAGCAGGAGACGGTGAGTCCCCTGGGGGAGGTTCTGAGGAGGAGGGTGAGGGAGGCTCTGCTCCTGCAGCACCACCACCAGAACCAGAAGAAGCTGGCCAACCGCATCCCCATCGTGCGATCCTTCGCTGACATGGGCCGCAAGCAGCCGGAGGAACCCCACGGCACCGACAAGAACGGTGAATCACAGACCTACAGCACCACAGACTTACAGCACCGCAGACCTACGGCACCGCAGACCTACAGCACCACAGACCTACAGCACCACAGACCTACAGCAACACAGACCTACAGCAACACAGACCTACAGCATCACAGACCTACAGCAACATACACCTACAGCAACATAGACCTACAGCAACATAGACCTACATCAACATTGACCTACAGCAACATAGACCTACAGCAACATAGACCTACAACAACATAGACCTACAGCAACATAGACCTACAACAACATAGACCTACAGCCACATAGACCTACAACAACATAGACCTACAGCAACATAGACCTACAGCAACATAGATAAACAGCTCCCTGGTCTACCAAGGAAGAGGATGTGAAATGAGCTGAGCGTTCGACATGTAGAGAACCTCTGTCAGGTGTTAGTGTCGTGTGAGTGTGTGGCGTGTCTGTGGTGTCTGAGGCCTACCTACAGACATGACCCAGCTGCCTCAGAGTGTCTGAGGCCTACCTACAGACATGACCCAGCTGCCTCAGAGTGTCTGAGGCCTACCTACAGACATGACCCAGCTGCCTCAGAGTGTCTGAGGCCTACCTACAGACATGACCCAGCTGCCTCAGTGTCTGAGGCCTACCTACAGACATGACCCAGCTGCCTCAGTGTCTGAGGCCTACCTACAGACATGACCCAGCTGCCTCAGTGGAGGTCATGTAGCCAAGTGCAAGACATCATCCATGTGTGACCTCCTTTTCACTGTCTCAGTCTGTGCATCTTTTCTTGTCTCCTCGTGTGTGTGAGTGTGTTTTGTTATGTGTATGTGTGTATCTGTGTTTGTGCGTGTGTGTGTGAGAGGGTGTACATGTGTGTATATCTCTGCGTGAGTGTATGGATGTGTGTTTATCTGTGTGTATGTGTGTGTGTATCTATCTGTGTGCATATGTGTATCTGTGTGTGTGTGTGTGTGTATCTGTGTGTGTGTGTGTGTGTCTAGCAGGCGGTCCATCTCTCTGTCCTGTAAGGAGCTCCGTGTGGGCCAGGGTCATGGCTAGTGACATCCAGGTGGCCTCCTGCTCCCCATGGCTCTGCTGCCCCCAGCGGACCTCCATCTCCTCTCCACTCCCACCATCCTCCACCCACCCCCCTCCCGCCCCTCCGCCCCCCAGACCCCAGCAAAAGAAGGAGGAGGAGGAGCCGGATCCAGGCAACTTAACTCTTGACAGCCTTTCTCTGCTCGTACTTCCTAAAACATAATTTATGAAGGTGGTAATCCAATCAATATGTCAATGATAGATAGTGAATGGAGGAGGTGTTTTGATAAGATTTGATAAGAAAATACAGACATATATACAATCAGTCAGTCAGATTAAGTGTGTATGTGGAACCAAGAGGAATCATATACACAGCCTCTGATACAAAGAGTTACTCCATCACCAGGGAGGGTTACTCCATCACCAGGGAGGGTAACACCATCACCAGGGAGGGTTACTCCATCACCAGGGAGGGTAACACCATCACCAGGGAGGGTTACACCATCACCAGGGAGGGTTACTCCATCACCAGGGAGGGTTACTCCATCACCAGGGAGGGTTACTCCATCACCAGGGAGGGTTACACCATCACCAGGGAGGGTTACTCCATCACCAGGGAGGGTTACTCCATCACCAGGGAGGGTTACACCATCACCAGGGAGGGTTACTCCATCACCAGGGAGGGTTACACCATCACCAGGGAGGGTTACTCCATCACCAGGGAGGGTTACACCATCACCAGGGAGGGTTACTCCATCACCAGGGAGGGTAACACCATCACCAGGGAGGGTTACTCCATCACCAGGGAGGGTTACACCATCACCAGGGAGGGTTACTCCATCACCAGGGAGGGTTACTCCATCACCAGGGAGGGTAACACCATCACCAGGGAGGGTTACACCATCACCAGGGAGGGTAACACCATCACCAGGGAGGGTTACTCCATCACCAGGGAGGGTTCCAAAGGAAAGCTAATATCTGCCTAACAGCAGCAAATGAACAGGACAGAGAATGGCATGTTCATTCAAGTGTAGAAACAGAGGTTTAATCTCTCACACCTTTTACAGGAATTATGTTTTGGAAGCTAAATTTGCCAGCATTCCACAAGCCAAGTTTATTAAGACATGAAGAACACCAGACAGCGTTTTAACAGAAGCACAGTGTTAACAGAAGCAGTGTTTTAACAGAAGCACAGTGTTAACAGAAGCAGTGTTTTAACAGAAGCACAGTGTTAACAGAAGCACAGCGTTTTAACAGAAGCACAGTGTTTTAACAGAAGCAGTGTTTTAACAGAAGCACAGTGTTAACAGAAGCACAGTGTTAACAGAAGCACAGTGTTTTAACAGAAGCAGTGTTTTAACAGAAGCACAGTGTTAACAGAAGCACAGTGTTAACAGAAGCACAGTGTTTTAACAGAAGCACAGTGTTTTAACAGAAGCACAGTGTTTTAACAGAAGCACAGTGTTTTAACAGAAGCACAGTGTTAACAGAAGCACAGTGTTTTAACAGAAGCACAGTGTTTTAACAGAAGCACAGTGTTAACAGAAGCACAGTGTTTTAACAGAAGCACAGTGTTAACAGAAGCACAGTGTTTTAACAGAAGCACAGTGTTTTAACAGAAGCACAGTGTTAACAGAAGCACAGTGTTTTAACAGAAGCACAGTGTTTTAACAGAAGCACAGTGTTAACAGAAGCACAGTGTTTTAACAGAAGCACAGTGTTAACAGAAGCAGTGTTTTAACAGAAGCAGTGTTTTAACAGAAGCACAGTGTTTTAACAGAAGCAGTGTTTTAACAGAAGCACAGTGTTAACAGAAGCACAGTGTTTTAACAGAAGCACAGTGTTTTAACAGAAGCACAGTGTTAACAGAAGCACAGCGTTTTAACAGAAGCAGTGTTTTAACAGAAGCACAGTGTTAACAGAAGCACAGTGTTTTAACAGAAGCACAGTGTTAACAGAAGCACAGTGTTTTAACAGAAGCAGTGTTTTAACAGAAGCACAGTGTTAACAGAAGCACAGTGTTAACAGAAGCACAGTGTTTTAACAGAAGCACAGTGTTTTAACAGAAGCAGTGTTTTAACAGAAGCACAGTGTTAACAGAAGCACAATGTTTTAACAGAAGCAGTGTTTTAACAGAAGCACAGTGTTAACAGAAGCACAATGTTTTAACAGAAGCACAGTGTTAACAGAAGCAGTGTTTTAACAGAAGCAGTGTTTTAACAGAAGCAGTGTTTTAACAGAAGCACAGTGTTAACAGAAGCAGTGTTTTAACAGAAGCAGTGTTTTAACAGACCACTCAGTAGTCGTGGAAACACACTGTTCTATCATGCTGCTGAATCTACAAGCACCAGATTGAACTGCAGAAACAAAACTACAATAAGTGAACTATCACCTTCCCTGAGTATGTGAAAGCAGAATCCCACTCGGTGCAGACACTGCGGCATGTAAAGGTGTTGTCACGGTGATTCTTCATGGACAGCTGCTACCTCTGCAGTTTGCTTCTTGAATAGAGCCCCTGTACATTGGTATGATACTGAATGAGGAGTTTGAATCCAATTTCACAAGGCATGTTTTTTATATTTCTGGCTCTCCTCATTTTCCCAGGGATATGTCACTTAGGACTTCAACCTGCCTTTCATTCAATGGATCAAACACTGAAAATTGATATTTAGCCAAGTAACAGAAGTATCAGTTCTTGGGTTAGCATCAGTCAGTGTTCTGAGGACAACAAGCCAGGCTGGAACCCTAATGGATAAGCTTTGTTCCCCTTCACCCCCGTCCACCAGCCCTCTCCCTGCGCATCCTCCACCAGCCCTCTCCCTGCGCATCCTCCACCAGCCCTCTCCCTGCTCATCCTCCACCAGCCCTCTCCCTGCGCATCCTCCACCAGCCCTCTCCCTGCGCATCCTCCACCAGCCCTCTCCCTGCGCATCCTCTACCAGCCCTCTCCCTGCTCATCCTCCACCAGCCCTCTCCCTGCGCATCCTCCACCAGCCCTCTCCCTGCGCATCCTCCACCAGCCCTCTCCCTGCTCATCCTCCACCAGCCCTCTCCCTGCTCATCCTCCACCAGCCCTCTCCCTGCGCATCCTCCACCAGCCCTCTCCCTGCTCATCCTCCACCAGCCCTCTCCCTGCGCATCCTCCACCAGCCCTCTCCCTGCTCATCCTCCACCAGCCCTCTCCCTGCTCATCCTCCACCAGCCCTCTCCCTGCTCATCCTCCACCAGCCCTCTCCCTGCGCATCCTCCACCAGCCCTCTCCCTGCGCATCCTCCACCAGCCCTCTCCCTGCGCATCCTCCACCAGCCCTCTCCCTGCGCATCCTCCACCAGCCCTCTCCCTGCTCATCCTCCACCAGCCCTCTCCCTGCTCATCCTCCACCAGCCCTCTCCCTGCTCATCCTCCACCAGCCCTCTCCCTGCTCATCCTCCACCAGCCTTCTCCCTGCTCATCCTCCACCAGCCCTCTCCCTGCTCATCCTCCACCAGCCCTCTCCCTGCTCATCCTCCACCAGCCCTCTCCCTGCTCATCCTCCACCAGCCCTCTCCCTGCTCATCCTCCACCAGCCCTCTACCTGCTCATCCTCCACCAGCCCTCTCCCTGCTCATCCTCCACCAGCCCTCTACCTGCTCATCCTCCACCAGCCCTCTCCCTGCGCATCCTCCACCAGCCCTCTCCCTGCGCACCCCCCTCCCCCGTTTTCAGGCTCCGCCCTCTGCTTCCTCGAGAGGGGGGGAGGTCGCCCCTGACCCCCCTGCCTCAGGGCCAGTGTGAGATAGATGGCCACCCTACTCAGGGAGGTCAAACCTCTGCCCTGTCCTGCTCCTGTCAGTCCTCTTCCTCCCTGTAGGGAGTTCACCAACACACCTGACTCACATGAACGGGTCATTATCAAGCCCTGCAGAAGCCTGATAACAACCATTCATCTGAATCAGGTGTGTTGGAGCAGGAACATGCAGGACAGTGGGCCCTGAGGACCAGGGTTTAAGACCACAGATCTATGATGTGGCAGCAGGGCAGTGATCTATCACCACTGGTCTGCTGCGCTGATGCACTTTAGCTTGGTAAGGATGCCTCCCAATGGAGGCATGTGGATTGACATGTCCTCTCTCTCTCTCTGTCCTCTCTCTCCTCTCATCCTCCTCTCTCTCTCATCTCCTCGCATCTCATCTCTTCTTTCTCCTTTCCCATCCCTCTGTCTCTCTGTCTGTCTCTCTCTCTGATCCAGGTCAGCTGGTCTCTCCCCAGTCCCTGCTGCCTGTGCCCACTGAGGGAAAGGGAGACGTCAGCAGGGAGAACAGCGCTGTGGACTTCAGTAAGGTACAGTGTGACCTGAACACAACAGCATGCAGCCAGATACACTGCACAGCGACAGCAACCACCAGCGCACCGTGGTGGATCACATCTGCTCCAGGCAGTTCCTCTCATGTTCTGTTGTTAAAGACTAAATGCGATAGGACAATGGTGTTCATGTGCTTCAAATAGACACAACTGACACAGTTCAATTATAATTCCCTCTAATGGGTGCTTTGGCCTATATCTCAGCATCCGACTGCAGGAAGTGGAAACAGATAAATTTCATTTGAATCTTTTACGTTGTGTACAATAAGTACTCATTTGGATTTGTTTTTATGTTTCATGAAAAATTCCTCTATTAGTGGATTAGGGTTTAGGTCATTCTGAGCGTGGGACCACAGTGCTGTCAGCCATGACAGCTTTAACGCCACACAGCTGGACTCCCATCTCAGACTGGACGGACTGCCTCGGGGGCCACAAGTCTCCAGCCTTCCTCTTGACCCATGTGGATTAGACCTCTTTACATTTACATTTAGTCATTTAGCAGACGCTCTTATCCAGAGCGACTTACAGTAAGTACAGGGACATTCCCCCGAGGCAAGTAGGGTGAAGTGTCTTGCCCAAGGACACAGCGTCAGTTAGCATGACCGGGAATCGAACTGGCAACCTTCAGATTACTAGCCCGATTCTCTCACCCGCTCAGCCACCTGACTCCCATCTTTAATATGTAAGTGGATACCACACACACAACGCACAACATACTTAGATAAGTAGACCATAAATAGATCATAAATAGAATCAATAAATAGACCAGATCAGTACAAGAACAGATCGTTCTGTTCCGGGGGTATTTTAAACGAGTACTTGGAGTTCATTTGAATTGTGTAGCAAGTATAATGTTGTAAGTAACAAAGCAGGTGTGCCATTGTCTCCATGTTGGCAGCATGTGGACATAGTGACTCTTACAGATGGTCCCTCAACAGAACTGGTCTGACTGATTCACTCTCTTGTGACAACTAATTAAATAGTTATTACTGCATTGCAACTAGAGCAAAACAAGTGTCTGATATGTCAGTTACATATTTATTCTTGTAAAAATACTTTTAAATACTTTTATACGTTTTTAGATTTAGAATCTATAGATACTATTAAGATTTAAATCTCATAACTAAGTCATGGTGGATATGTCGGCCTTGAGAAGCTGGCTTTTTTTCTGTCACTATCCCCCACTCTCTCTGTCGTGTAGTTCCACATGTCTCCCAGCACATCCTACCTCCAGACATGGACTCTGGTGCCCCTACAGGCTCCTCAGGATATTGCATACTCTCTTACAGTGTTTGACGCACTGCAGCCCAAAAGCAGAAGAACACAGGATCAGGATCACTTAGCTCTGACCACTGTGGTGGCGGGCACATTGCAAAATGAGGAGATTAACCTTGGAGATTCCATGAAACTGCTATGTTTGGATTTAGTTTGCAACATCTGGTAATATTTCGTAATAATGTGTATTCTGTGCAAGTGTTACACAGATGTAATCATTTCCGCTGCTGTGCTAACCCAACGGCAAACCCAGCTAGTTCACACCATAGCCTTTATATATAGGCCTATCTATGGTTCACACAATCAATAATAACATCATTATTATTATGAGCATGTTGGGCATTTTAAATTATTTAACTGTGAAGAACATGTATCCAAACGGTTTAAGTACCAGATGCGGGAAAATCCGAACAGATGCAGTCTCACTCAGATTGCAAATTTTACACAAATCACACCAAAAATCGTACCGCCTGGCTAAATTCAGAATTCCTATATCTCTTGAAAGCTGCCCTCATCGACCTTTTTGGTGTAAAATTGACCAACATGTAAAATTATTTACTTTGTGACATGACGCGAACGAGACGTGGCTGCCGCCTACAGTCAGACTATGCAGTCTAACGGGCGAGCCGTTCTCACTCAAATAAGACTATCACGACCCAAATCAAAATTCCAAGTCGACAGATCAATGGAGAATCGCTTTTTCTTCTAAAGGCTGCCATCCTCAACCTTTTTGGCGCAGAATTCACCAAGATATAAAATTGGAAACTGGAGGCATCATGTGTAAAACAGCACCATGTCACCATAGAGCGTACAGATCCGGAAGTGATGATGTCTGTTTTACCGAATACGGAAGTGTTTTCCGCATAACCCCTATTAAACGCCGCCCTCGAATAAACGCAGCACCAAAAATGAACATTGTGTAATAAATGCCACGGCGTTTAATCGAAGTAATACTATATTACACATTCTCTGGTAATACGGTATCTGTTAAGAAATATTATGTTTATAGTTGGCCAATCGAAACTTTACCCCGAAACAGGTCAAACATTTGCTGTCCTAGATAATCTGTGTGGATCAAAACTAGATTTCAGTGATATTTTGATCCTCACCCACTTCAAGTTCAGGAAATACATTTCCGTAGACAAATTCCCTACTCAGACCATATTGCAACAAAGCTTAACACAGTACTTCATCCTTACCCGTGTCCTGTTTCAGATCGACCTCCATTTCATGAAGAAGATTCCCCCCGGTGCGGAGGCGTCCAACGTCCTGGTGGGAGAGCTGGAGTTTCTGGAGAAGCCGGTGGTGGCGTTTGTCCGTCTGTCCCCTGCCGTGCTGCTGAACGGCCTGGCGGAGGTCCCCATCGCCACCAGGTGAGCGGCACACTGGACTGGACGTCCACAGCTGGTCAGTGTTAGTGGAAGACAGGAAAACATTTTCATCATGGTCAAGCCTGGGTTATTGTCATGGGCTTGTTATGTGGTGGTGGTTGACTCCTTATTTGGTTGTGCTCCAGGTTCCTGTTCATCCTGCTCGGCCCTCTGGGTAAAGGGCCACAGTATCACGAGATTGGCAGATCCATCGCAACGCTCATGACAGACGAGGTAGGACTAACCGCTAAACGGACAGGAGAGCTGTCCGGGTCGTTGACACTTTCCACGCAAATTAGTGTCCTGTTTTTCTGTGGAAGCGTTGATTGTTATTGACAAGATAATGTTCGGGCGCTGTGACGTTCAGATGTCCAGTCACTTCTCTGGGGCCCCCACAGCCTGGCTCATTTCACAGCCCAGCAGCAGATCTCCTCACGTTCTACAAGTGGTGAACTATTTGTTAGTGTTAATGCGGCTCTTTAATGACATGCATGGAACTGTGAGTGCTTAGTCACTGCTCCTGTCTCTCCTCCCCGTCGACAACTTCCTAGGACTAGAACGTCTCAAAGAAGAAGAACGCACGAGTTGTGAAACTGTGTAGAGTTCCTCACAATCTAATTGTTCCCTTAATGAGTCTAATATGTAATGTATGATATTCATTTGGTAGTTTGCACCTGTGAACTCTTGATCTGCAGTCAAAGTGCGGGGGAGGCGGGGGAAGGGGGGTGACACAGCTTTCTAAGAGTACTAAAAGGATGATGCACTCAGGTCAGGGATTAAGGGAGATTAAATTCAAAAAGCCTTTATCCCGCTATTTTCCGGAAATTACCAATAATCCGGTCCGCACAGCCTTCTTCTGGGCATCTGCACAAACTGAATGAGCGACATGTCTTTCAGGGACCGAATGAGCGACATGTCTTTCAGGGACCGAATGAGCGACATGTCTTTCAGGGACCGAATGAGCGACATGTCTTTCAGGGACCGAATGAGCGACATGTCTTTCAGGGACCGAATGAGCGACATGTCTTTCAGGGACCGAATGAGCGACATGTCTTTCAGGGGACTGAATGAATTATCCGGCCTTCCCAGGTGTTCCATGATGTTGCCTACAAAGCGAAGGACCGCAACGATCTGATCGCCGGCATCGATGAGTTCCTGGACCAGGTGACCGTGTTGCCTCCGGGGGAGTGGGACCCCTCCATACGGATAGAACCACCCAAAAGTGTACCGTCTCAGGTGAGTCCAGAGAACAGCACTTCCTGTTCGGGGGGTCGCTTTCCTACACTGCAGCAGGACTTTCCAGCCTTGTTCCTGGAGAACCTCCTGTAGGCTTTTCCCCCAAGCCCAGCTGGAACAAACACCATTCAGATCATTATTAGATTCAACGTAGACATTAGCCTCTAAATTAGCGCTGGAGCGATAACCATAAAGACAGTAGCTCTCCATGAACAGGCCTGACTCACAGTTAGCTCTTCCTTAGGTCTGACCACCAGACCACCTGCCCCAGCCTGGTAGGGTGCTGGTCTGGGGGGTGTCAGCCTGGTAGGGTGCTGGTCTGGGGGGGTGTCAGCCTGGTAGGGTGCTGGTCTGGGGGATGTCAGCCTGGTAGGGTGCTGGTCTGGGGGGGTGTCTGCAGAGGTGATGTTGGTGCTACCGGAGCTGATGGAGGGGTCGATGTGTGTTTCACAGGAGAAGAGGAGGACAGCTCCCCTACCGAACGGCTCCACCGAGGCAGGGGAGGAGGAGCATGGAGGCCACGGGGGGCCAGAGCTACAGCGCACCGGGAGGTGGGTGAGGATGAGGAGGAGGGGGGGGGGAGGAGGAGGGGGGGGAGGAGGAGGGGGGGGAGGAGGGGGTGAGGAGGAGAAGGAGGAGGGGGGGGGAGGAGGGGGAGGAGGAGGAGGAGGAGAGGGGGAGGAGGAGGGGGAGCAGGGGGGGAGGAGGAGGGAGGGGGAGGAGGAGGGGGGGAGGGGGAGGGGGAGGGAGGAGGATGAGGAGGGGAGGAGGAGGGGAGGAGGAGCAGGGGGGGAGGAGGAGGGGGAGGAGGGGGGGGAGGAGGAGGGGGAGGAGGAGCAGGGGGGGAGGAGGAGGGGGAGGAGGGGGGGGAGGAGGAGGGGGGTGAGGAGGAGAAGGAGGAGGGGGGGGAGAAGGAGGGGGGGGAGGAGGAGGGGGGGAGGGGGAGCGGGAGGAGGAGGTGAGGAAAAGGAGGAGGGGGAGGAGGAGGAGGAGGGGGAGATGTAAAAAGAGAGAAGACCTGAGGATGATCAGTCAGAGAGGTGGAGAGATTGGGCTAGCTCAGCTGTACCAGTGTAGATAAAGACGAGAAGATATCCAGTCCAAACATGATAAGCATGTTTCAAAAGGCACTCCAACTTTTCCTACTGTCTCTGTTGTGACAAATTCTACCTGCTAATTTCCATCGAGGCTGGCTGCAACAGACACAAGAGAAAGAGCCATCAGGTTCTTTATCTTCCTCCGACAGTTAGCTCTCCAGCTCATTATCGCTGCAGCCTCAGGGATCCAGGGTCCAAGTCATGCGCTGGTAACCATGGCAACCCCGCGGCAGTAGCGAGTTGCTGGCTGAACCTGAGGGGAGGGGAGGGGAGGGGAGGAGGGGAGGTGAGGGGAGGAGGGGAGGGGAGGAGGGGAGGTGAGGGGAGGAGGGGAGGGGAGGGGAGGGGAGGGGAGAGGGGAGGAGAGGAGGAGGGGAGGGGAGAGGAGAGGAGAAAAGGGGAGGGGAGAGGAGAGGGGAGGAGGAGAGGGGAGGGGAGGAGGGGAGGTGAGGGGAGGGGAGAGGAGAGGGGAGGAGAGGAGGAGAGGGGAGGTGAGGGGAGGGGAGGGGAGAGGAGAGGAGAAAAGGGGAGAGGAGAGGAGAGGAGGGGAGAGGGGGAGAGGAGAGGAGAGGAGAGGAGAGGGGAGGGGAAGAGGGGAGGGGAGGGGAGGAGAAGAGGGAGGGGAGGGGGAGGGGAGGGGGGGAGGGGAGGGGAGGAGAGGGGAGGAGAGGGGAGGGGAATGCCATCGCTTCCAGGCCATGTTGTTTCTCCTCATTACCAGGCAGCAACAGTGGTTTGGGGCCTCTGTTGAATACATTTACATTCACATCCAGTCCCCATTTAAAGTAAGAGGAGATGCTTTCCTGGTGCCGTCAGGAGACAGACTCCTCCCATCTCTCTGTCTGCAGGGTCTTCCTGACTCCTCCCATCTCTCTGTCTGCAGGGTCTTCCTGACTCCTCCCATCTCTCTGTCTGCAGGGTCTTCCTGACTCCTCCCATCTCTCTGTCTGCAGGGTCTTCCTGACTCCTCCCATCCTTCTGTCTGCAGGGTCTTCCTGACTCCTCCCATCCTTCTGTCTGCAGGGTCTTCTTGACTCCTCCCATCTCTCTGTCTGCAGGGTCTTCTTGACTCCTCCCATCCTTCTGTCTGCAGGGTCTTTGGAGGTCTTCTCATGGACATCAAGCGCAAGGCCCCCCACTACCTGTCTGACTACACAGATGCAGTGAGCCTGCAGTGTCTGGCCTCCTTCCTGTTCCTCTACTGCGCCTGCATGTCCCCCGTCATCACCTTCGGGGGGCTCCTGGGGGAGGCCACGGAGGGACGCATAGTAAGCAAACCCCCTCATCCACACCCCCTCATCCACACCCCCCATCCACACCCCCTCATCCACACACCCTCATCACACCCCCACACCCCTCATCACACCCCCTCATCCACACCCCCTCATCCACCCCCCACCCACCCCACATCCACACCCCCTCACCACACCCCTCATCCACACCCCCTCATCCACACCCCCTCATCCAAACCCCCTCATCCACACCCCCTCATCCAAACCCCCTCATCCACACCCCCTCATCCAAACCCCCTCATCCACACCCCCTCATCCACACCCCCTCATCACCCCCTCATCCACACCCACTCATCCAAACCCCCTCATCCACACCCCCTCATCCACACCCCCTCATCCACACCCCCTCATCCACACCCCTCATCCACACCCCCTCATCCACACCCCCTCATCCACACCCCCTCATCCACACCCCCTCATCCACACCCACTCATCCACACCCCCTCATCCACACCCCCTCATCCACACCCACTCATCACACCCCCTCATCCACACCCCTCATCCACACCCCCTCATCCACACCCCCTCATCCACACCCCCTCATCCACACCCCCTCATCCACACCCCCTCATCCACACCCCCTCATCCAAACCCCCTCATCCACACCCCCTCATCCAAACCCCCTCATCCACACCCCCTCATCCACACCCCCTCATCCCACCCCCTCATCCACACCCCTCATCCACACCCCTCATCCAAACCCCCTCATCCACACCCCCTCATCCACACCCCCTCATCCACACCCACTCATCCAAACCCCCTCATCCACACCCCCTCATCCACACCCCCTCATCCACACCCCCTCATCCACACCCCCTCATCCACACCCCCCTCATCCACACCCCCTCATCCAAACCCCCTCATCCACACACCCTCATCCACACCCACTCATCCACA
>NC_090051.1:1165772-1258272 GCF_038355195.1 Osmerus mordax
CCTCCATCTCTCTGTCTGCAGGGTCTTCTTGACTCCTCCCATCCTTCTGTCTGCAGGGTCTTTGGAGGTCTTCTCATGGACATCAAGCGCAAGGCCCCCCACTACCTGTCTGACTACACAGATGCAGTGAGCCTGCAGTGTCTGGCCTCCTTCCTGTTCCTCTACTGCGCCTGCATGTCCCCCGTCATCACCTTCGGGGGGCTCCTGGGGGAGGCCACGGAGGGACGCATAGTAAGCAAACCCCCTCATCCACACCCCTCATCCTCACACCCCCTCATCCACACCCCCCTCATCCACACACCCTCATCCACACCCCCTCATCCACACCCCCTCATCCACACCCCCTCATCCAAACCCCCTCATCCACACCCCCTCATCCACACCCCCTCATCCACACCCCCTCATCCACATCCCCTCATCCACCACACGCCACTCATCCAAACCCCCTCATCCACACCCACTCATCCACACACCCTCATCCACACCCCCTCATCCACACCCCCCTCATCCACACCCCCTCATCCAAACCCCCTCATCCACACCCCCTCATCCACACCCCCTCATCCACACCCCCTCATCCACACCCCCTCATCCAAACCCCCTCATCCAAACCCCCTCATCCACACCCCCTCATCCACATCCCCTCATCCACACCCCCTCATCCACACACCCTCATCCACACCCCTCATCCACACCCCCTTATCCAAACCCCCTCATCCACACCCCCTCATCCAAACCCCCTCATCCACACCCCCTCATCCACACCCCCCTCATCCAAACCCCCTCATCCACACCCCCTCATCCACACCCCCTCATCCAAACCCCCTCATCCACACCCCCTCATCCACACCCCCTCATCCAAACCCCCTCATCCACACCCCCTCATCCACACCCCCTCATCCAAACCCCCTCATCCACACACCCTCATCCACACCCCCTCATCCACACCCCCTCATCCAAACCCCCTCATCCACACCCCCTCATCCACACCCCTCATCCACACCCACTCATCCACACCCCCTCATCCACACCCCCTCATCCAAACCCCCTCATCCACACCCCCTCATCCACACCCCCTCATCCACACACCCCTCAATCCACACCCCCTCATCCACACCCCCTCATCCACACCCCCTCATCCAAACCCCCTCATCCACACCCCCTCATCCACACCCCCTCATCCACACCCCCTCATCCACACCCCCTCATCCAAACCCCCTCATCCACACCCCCTCATCCACACCCCCTCATGAAGACACGTGTGTGTTCTGATCGTGGTACACAGTGCACAGTGCAACACATCTGTCTGTGTGTCGCTCCTGAACACTGGAGGACCGCCAGAAGATTAGCCGTTGCTACGGGAAGCAGCTACTAGGGATACTGGAGTAAACGACATCCAAGAATAAACAATAAACATTCGTCCAGACTCATAAATAAAGAGCAAATCACTTTAATGTCTTAATGTCTTAATGGAAGTCAGATGGCTGAGCGGTTAGCGAGTCGGGCTAGTAATCTGAAGGTTACCGGTTCGATTCCTGGCCGTGCCAAATGACGTTGTGTCCTTGGGCAAGGCACTTCACCCTACTTGCCTCGGGGGGAATGTCCCTGTACTTACTGTAAGTTGCTCTGGATAAGAGCGTCTGCTAAATGTAATGTTAATGTTGCATGTCAAATATTACGACACCTAACAGACTTGTAATATCTATGTGCATTTTCTCAGATTCTTGCTGTTCTTTAAGTGTAGTCTGTTTGTTTTGTTTTCCTTCCAGAGTGCAATCGAGTCTCTGTTTGGAGCTTCCATGACAGGTATGGCCTACTCCCTGTTTGCCGGCCAGCCTCTCACCATCCTGGGCAGCACAGGACCCGTCCTGGTGTTTGAGAAGATCCTCTTCAAGTTCTGCAAGTGGGTTTGGGTTTTTGTGTGCGTGGGTGACATGTAGGAACCAAAGCAGATGTTCAATCATGTCATTGTGTAGTCCAGGGCCGCCAGCCCTTGGTGAACGTCCCCTCTGATGGGCTCTGCTCTGATTAGATGTTTCCACGAGAGCAGCAGAGTGATCCAGTAGCGACCGACAGATGATGTTCTGTCTGATCCAGCTGCATTGACCCTTTCATCATCTATATTGATATGCAGGCGCATTACCAATGCCATTGTGATAATGGTCGAGATGAGACCTACATCTCTGGAGATATGATTCAAATACTCTGATTAAAATGCTCTCTAGAGATGTGATCCAAATACCCCAACCTCCCGCCGGTGATGTAATACGGAGCGTGGGATCGTCACGGTGATCGTCACGGTGATTGTCGCGGTGATCGTCAAGGTGATGTTCGGTGTCTTCTCCCTCCGCAGGGAGAACGGCTTGTCCTACCTGTCCCTGCGTGCCTGCATCGGCCTGTGGACGGCCTTCCTGTGTCTGCTCCTGGTCGCTACGGACGCCAGCTCGCTGGTGTGCTACATCACGCGCTTCACGGAGGAGGCCTTCGCCTCGCTCATCTGCCTCATCTTCATCTACGAGGCGCTGGAGAAGCTGATCCACCTGGGAGAGCACTACCCCATCAACATGAACAACAACCTGCAGAAGCTCACCCAGTACTCGTGAGTCCAGCAGGAGGCCCACGCCCAGACCAGTAGCTCCATGTTGTCTACCAACGTGATGAGATCAATTCCTGAGGTCACTGGAGAATGTATTCCGCTCACCGTCAGATCTATTCAATCCAGTGCTTCTGTGTACCAGCTAACCGCCCGATAGCCCACGACAAGAGAGTTATTGAGTAGAAAGTAGACGGTAGTAGGTAAGAAAGGGAAGGTCTGGGATGTCTGCGGTGCACCCTGTGTGAGGCCGGTCCTCCTGCTTCCAGGTGTTCCTGTATGGAGCCTCCTGACCCCAGCAACGCCACCCTGCAGTACTGGGACGACAACAACATCACGGCGTCCGAGATCTACTGGGAGGCCATGGAGGTCAAGGTACTGGACGCTCACTGGCCAATAGAGTAGTAACAAAGAAAACAGGAAGTGCCTTTTGATTTGGATGGATTTGAATGAATGGTGGTGCGGAGTGAACAGAGAGAGGGGTTTAGTTATGGAGCCCATTAAGTGGCATGCTCTCCCAGATGGAGATCGACAAGCGCAGGGGATTAAGGATATGTGGGCTGGATTAGGCTGGATTACCCATGCCAAATCATCGTAAAAGCACATTTTAGTTTTTCGTTCCATCTTTAGTGTATGACCCCTCCGACCTGCTTACCAAAAGTCTGTTGACACTTGTTTTCATGCTAAAATAATCCCAATATTGTTGTCCTCCACCTGTGTATGCCCGGCTGGTTTCGCAGGACTGCATAAAGAATAAAGGGGAGTTTGTGGGCAGCGCCTGTGGCCCCCACGGGCCGTATGTTCCAGATGTTTGCTTCTGGTCTGTGGTCCTCTTCTTCTCCACCGTCGCCATGTCTGCGTTCCTCAAGGACTTCAAGTTCAGCCGGTACTTCCCCACAAAGGTGAGGCGCGCCGCTCATCTGACCTGCCATTGTGTCAGCTGCTTGAGCTGGCAAACCAGTCTAAATGTGGTGCAGGGGGCCCTCTAGTGGCCATGAGTCGCTACTGCAGGATTCTCCTGATCTGGATCTGAACAGGAGTAACACAGACTGAAAACAAAACATGACGACTGGAATAACGAACAAAGATGGTCTTCAGAGAGAGTGTTATTTGCCTCTAAATTATGTCCTTGCATCATCTTTTCTGACATTGCTACTTTCCCTTGCTTAGGTGAGGTCCATCATCAGTGACTTCGCTGTCTTCATCACCATCCTCACCATGGTTGTGGGGGACTACGCCTTAGGGATACCTTCTCCAAAACTGCAGGTCCCCAGTGTGTTCAAGGTGAGTGGTGAAGCCTAACTAACTACCAGGTATGCTCAGCAGTAGAGCATTTAACTGTGATTCAAATCTCCCTTGTACCTTGCTTTGGATAAAAGCACTGAATGAATGGATTATTGTAATGAGCAACAAACACACTCTTGTAGCCGACCAGAGACGACCGCGGCTGGTTCATCAGCCCGCTGGGGTCCAACCCCTGGTGGACTGCCATCGTGACGGTCATCCCCGCTCTGCTCTGCACCATCCTCATCTTCATGGACCAGCAGATCACTGCAGTCATCATCAACAGGAAGGAGCACAAGCTCAAGGTACATTTAGTCATTTAGCAGACGCTCTTCTCCAGAGCGACTTACAGTAAGTACAGGGACATTCCCCCGAGGCAAGTAGGGTGAAGTGCCTTGCCCAAGGACACAATGTCAGTTGGCATGACCGGGAATCGAACTGGCAACCTTCGGATTACTAGCCCGACTCCCTCACCGCTCAGCCACCTGACTCCCTCACCGCTCAGCCACCTGACTCCCTCACCGCTCAGCCACCTGACTCCCGGTACCGGCGGCCTGTCGGCCTGTTTGGGTTTCATGAACCTGGTTTAGTTGTTTTTGGAATTGGGTTATGTACAGTTGGCCTTAATAAGAATCTAGGTTTGTGTTTGTGCGATCATCATGAAGACGTACTGAGCAGGTCATTTATAGAGTGTTTGATACGTGGGAGGGGCTTCTGTGGCTGTGTCCATGTCATCTTTGCAGATTGTAGAACTTGAGAATGTGATGTTTTACACCCACACACACTACCCCCCCCCACACACACACACACACACACTACCCCCCCCCCCACACACACACACACACACACTACCCCCCCCCCACACACACACACACACTACCCACCCCACACACACACACACACACATACACACTACCCCCCCCCCCCACACACACACATACACACTACCCCCCCTACACACACACACATACACACTCACTCCCTACAGAAGGGCTGTGGCTACCACCTGGACCTGTTCGTGGTGGGGGTGATGCTGGGTGTGTGCTCCCTCATGGGCCTGCCCTGGTTCGTGGCGGCCACCGTCCTCTCCATATCCCACGTCAACAGCCTGAAGCTGGAGTCGGAGTGCTCCGCCCCTGGCGAGCAGCCCCGCTTCCTGGGGATCCTGGAGCAGCGCTTCACCGGCCTCATGATCTTCCTGCTCATGGGCTGCTCCGTGTTCATGACCTCCGTGCTCAAGGTCAGACTCCTCTCATGGCTTTCACCAGCTGGGTTGGGAGATCATTTGGCAGTTTGAGCTCCGGTATCTGAGTGGGAATACTGAACGGAGATGCGAGCAGTATGTGGTGAACAGATGATGTACAGTAAAGGGGGGAGCGGAGTGTGTGCTGTGTGTTAACTGGCGTGTCACTGATGTCCTCAGTTCATTCCCATGCCGGTGCTGTACGGAGTGTTCCTCTACATGGGAGCATCGTCGCTTAAAGGCATTCAGGTGAAACAGATTGACACCTTTCAACACACTGAAGTCTCAACACGCTAGTGTTACAGTAGTGCTGGCTGACACCTCAACACATAATGAGGTGTACTGCACACCCTAACTCCTTGTTTCCCTGGTCCAGTTCTTTGACCGTCTGAAGCTGTTCGGCATGCCGGCCAAACACCAGCCGGACTTCATCTACCTGCGGCACGTGCCCCTGAGGAAGGTGCACCTGTTCACCATCATCCAGCTCACCTGCCTGGCTCTGCTCTGGATCATCAAGACCTCCAAGGCTGCCATCGTCTTCCCCATGATGGTACGACCCCTCCACCACCACCCCTCCAGCTCCCCCTCCACCCCCCTTCCACCACCACCCCTCCAGCCCCCCCTCCACCCCCCTTCCACCACCACCCCTCCACCACCCCTCCACCCCCCCTCCACGACACAGTCTGACTCTGCATGAGTAAGAAGGGCATACCTGACCCTGCAGGTGTTGGCGCTGGTGTTCATCAGAAAGCTGATGGACCTGTTCTTCACCAAGAGAGAGATGAGCTGGCTGGATGACCTCATGCCTGAGAGCAGGAAGAAGAAACTGGAGGATGCAGAGGAGGAGGTACCCCTGGGGGGGGGGGGGGGGGGGGGGGGGGTCGAGCAGTGAGCTCTGTCTCATTGTGACAACGAGAAGTTGCCCAATGCTCAGTGTCATGCAACTGTGCTGTTTAGGATGAGGAGCGAAGCATCCAGGGGGAGGATGAGGGAGTGCAGATGCCACTGGAAGACTGTCCTCCCAAGTGAGTCATCGCCCTCCGCTGGGTTCTGTGTGCAGATCTGTTCTGCGGCCCTTGTGGCTGTAGAGTTGTGGTTGTTTGTGTGATAAGACGGGTTGTTTGTCTGGCTCTGCACACGCCAAGCCAAGGTCATCTTCTACACGTCATTTAAAGTATTTACATAAGTTACTCTGTAACCATGCATTAGACCACCCAGCACTATGCTGTGATGGACTAGTGATCCAGGCCTGTACTAATACTTCTGTGTCTGTGTTTAGGGGGGAGTCGTCTGAAATCAACCTGACTGATGAGCTGTCAAAAGCCTCCTTTGGAAACACCTGGAATGTTACCAACTCCAAAACTGACTGAAAAAAAGTATTGAAAAGATATGAGTATTGAATATTATGTTGTAATTTTTATGTACTTAAAGGAAGTTGTCTTTTGACCAAATGATATAGGTTTGTCATTGTTTGGTAGAGTGCTTTCTGTCCAGGACACATTCTATTTTTAGCCTTGGGCCTTTTTTTGGAGAGATAAAATGTTGCCCCATATCTTACCAATGTTTCTCTGTTCCATCTGTCATAAGGTTCCTTTCCTCATCTCTCTAATGCTGATCCCTTCAAGGTAACACTTGTATCTATGTGCCCTTGCTTGATCATCCTTTGGTCGGTGAAAATTATTTTGAAATATAATTTAAATATTTGTGTTCCTTTTTGCATACTATGTGGCAGGATTGAAAAGCTTTTAATTCCTGTTTCCTAATGGGTAGAGACCACAGTTAAACATCACAGATTATTTCGCCTCCAAACAGCCGACCCATGTGTCTCACACGTTATCATGTTCCTCTAAACATAGTTTATATCACGAAGAGACCACTGCTTTCCGGAACTGTCTAAGGACTGCCAAGGATTTTAGATGAATATAAACATTTACATTTTATTCATTTAGCAGCAGCTTGCATCCAAAGAGACCAACAAAAAGGGTGTGATGAAAGTCCAGCACAAGTGCATTGTTTTTGCACAGTATTTCTGTGGTCAAAGCATGGTCTGCATTTACTAAGTCTGTATTTGCTAAACACAGGCATTTTACTGTCAGTGTAGTTACATTTATAAGCAATACATGCAGTAGTGAAGAATTAGAACGGATAGACTAGAACTATGAATTAGAAAATGTCCCTGCGTGTCATGGCTGCTATCATGTATGCAGCACGTAGCCTGCAGTGAGTCCATGTGTGTAGCCTGCAGTGAGTCCATGTGTGTAACCTGCAGTGAGTCCATGTGTGTAGCCTGCAGTGAGTCCATGTGTGTAACCTGCAGTGAGTCCATGTGTGTAGCCTGCAGTGAGTCCATGTGTGTAACCTGCAGTGAGTCCATGTGTGTAACCTGCAGTGAGTCCATGTGTGTAGCCTGCAGTGAGTCCATGTGTGTAACCTGCAGTGAGTCCATGTGTGTAACCTGCAGTGAGTCCATGTGTGTAACCTGCAGTGAGTCCATGTGTGTAACCTGCAGTGAGTCCATGTGTGTAACCTGCAGTGAGTCCATGTGTGTAGCCTGCAGTGAGTCCATGTGTGTAACCTGCAGTGAGTCCATGTGTGTAGCCTGCAGTGAGTCCATGTGTGTAGCCTGCAGTGAGTCCATGTGTGTAACCTGCAGTGAGTCCATGTGTGTAGCCTGCAGTGAGTCCATGTGTGTAGCCTGCAGTGAGTCCATGTGTGTAACCTGCAGTGAGTCCATGTGTGTAGCCTGCAGTGAGTCCATGTGTGTAACCTGCAGTGAGTCCATGTGTGTAACCTGCAGTGAGTCCATGTGTGTAACCTGCAGTGAGTCCATGTGTGTAGCCTGCAGTGAGTCCATGTGTGTAACCTGCAGTGAGTCCATGTGTGTAGCCTGCAGTGAGTCCATGTGTGTAGCCTGCAGTGAGTCCATGTGTGTAGCCTGCAGTGAGTCCATGTGTGTAACCTGCAGTGAGTCCATGTGTGTAGCCTGCAGTGAGTCCATGTGTGTAGCCTGCAGTGAGTCCATGTGTGTAACCTGCAGTGAGTCCATGTGTGTAGCCTGCAGTGAGTCCATGTGTGTAGCCTGCAGTGAGTCCATGTGTGTAGCCTGCAGTGAGTCCATGTGTGTAGCCTGCAGTGAGTCCATGTGTGTAACCTGCAGTGAGTCCATGTGTGTAGCCTGCAGTGAGTCCATGTGTGTAACCTGCAGTGAGTCCATGTGTGTAGCCTGCAGTGAGTCCATGTGTGTAGCCTGCAGTGAGTCCATGTGTGTAACCTGCAGTGAGTCCATGTGTGTAGCCTGCAGTGAGTCCATGTGTGTAGCCTGCAGTGAGTCCATGTGTGTAGCCTGCAGTGAGTCCATGTGTGTAGCCTGCAGTGAGTCCATGTGTGTAACCTCTCCAGTCCATGTATGGCTTTCAGTAGCAATGTCAGTAAAAGACAGTTCCCCTTCAACACTGAATATTCCGGATAACACAGCTGCTCAAGAAGGACATGCTATCATGTGTTAAAAGAACCGTATTTTCATTTGAATTGTCTCACGTAAGCCCTCTGTCTGTCAGCGGTCTGGAACATGTGTGTGATTGATGCACATGGGTCTAAGGGATTTGATTAACGTGAAGGTGCTGCCAAAGCCCACCAAGTTACACTCTGGACAGCTGAGGGATTTACAGTACAAAGTGTCCTGCAACATTATATTTAATTTAACTTCTCTCACACCTCACACCCACAGCCTGACCCACGGCCTGGAGAGGAGGAGAGGAGGAGAGGAGAGGTAGACAAGGGCTTGGACAGGAAGACTTGTGTTTGACATTACCTTTACTGTGTTTAAAACCCACCAATATTGTGTGCGGCCATTTTCCCATTCCTTCAGGGTTTAGTCTTGTATTTGGAAGCGTGTCCAGAGGTATAAAGCAGTGCTTAGTCATGCCTGCAGCTATCAGCTTCCACAGGGGCAGGCTAAATATGTATTAGATACTTTTTTTGTGTGTTTTTAAATGTCAAGTTATACCAGCAAGATGTAGGAATGATGGTGTTTTAATAGATGTGGAATCAACAGAGTGTTGTTGTTTTGAGGATTTTCTGCATCAAGAATCACATCAAGACTCTATTTTCAAGTTGTGTTTGTTTTTAACTTAACTGTATGTATTTTGTATGTTTTATATTTTGGAATATTATAATAGGAGTCTTCAATGTATCCTTTAACATAGTTGAAATGGTTTGTACAATATTGCTGTTCAAGATTGTGAAAGCAAATAACAGTTAAAAAGCGAATACACATATTTATTGAGATATGTATTTCATGCATGCAGAATTAAACATGATTCTTAGTTGCTTCATTGTAGATGTGAGTAAAAAACGGATATGAATTAGGCACTCAGTGTTATTAATGATTATTAATGATTATTTGTATTATATGTGAACTCTGCTAGTGAGATAATATGTTCAGTGGTGCACTTGACAACTTTAAATTCTGTGTTGTGTGTGTGTGTGTGTTGTTAGAGGTGCTTAGCATCACTTGACAACTTTAAATTCTGTGTTGTGTGTGTGTGTTGTTAGAGGTGCTTAGCATCACTTGACAACTTTAAATTCTAATTTTGAATAGCATCTTCACGCTTTACAACTGGAGGGAGATTCTGAAACAATAAGCGCACTAAATAACGGTCCTGGCTTTTTGTTTACATCACTACAGTATTTGTTGTCATGACAATCATGCCAAAGTGTATGTTCTTATTTAATGTAGTTGTAGGTCAGTGGTGGTCTGCTGTGTGTAATGCACAGGCATGCGCTCTATACCCATGAGAATCTCCTGTATGCCCACTATGAAATGAGCAGTGACACATGGGTGCAGGACAACACAGGGAGGAGATGGATCTGACGGCTGCCCCCTCCTTCATACTACACTGATGCAGACGTCTTTCTGTTTCAGTGCTACTCAATACTCACACTCCAGAGTCTCACACTAAGAAGTCATCGTTTTGGTGATGGGGCTATGATGCAGTTTCATCCCTAGAAATGAATGTGTTTTTCGGAAATTCCACACAAAATAATACTTGTGCAGTGTCTGCAGCAGGGTAGGATTTATGGCTACAGAAACAAATGCAAAAGCTCTTTTTTTCTAGAAGGGCAAAATGTATAGTATATTTATATCAAAGATCATTTCAAATATATATTTTCTTTGTATAATAGACACAAAGATTTTCTTCACATGTAATTTGCTATGCTATCAAATAAATGTATTGCTTCATGTTAGTGTACTTGTATTAGCAAAGTATTCTCCAATTATCAGATTTGTCTTGTTTCCAATTTTATTTATGTTTCAGAAATAATGTAATATGATCAGGGGAAAATATTGCTTTTGATCTTTGGGTTTGAACTTTGACTGAATTACCCCCTTGAATAAACGTCCTAAATTATTCTTATTAAGTGTCTCATTTATGTATTGTACCTGAAAACTGTAAACGTCAAACTGAATAAATGTGTATGATTGCATGTTCACTTCGTTTTTATTGACTTGTCTAGTCGAGTCCTGAGCTTTCACCCATCATTGCTGTTACGTTTCACTACTGGTTTTCGTTCCTCTTTGAACAAAGAAAAAATTAATTTTAGATTCTTGATATTGACTTAGAAGACAGACAAATAGTCTCCAGTTCTGCTCAGGATATCTGGCCAGCATATGACTGTCTGAGATGTGGGATATAAAAGGATTTGAGTGGGCTGAAGGGTTTAATTCAACAGATGGTTTGACACTTGTTCTGACAGCTCTGAGATGGACAGTGTCCCAAAGCGTGTCATGGAGTTGGCTCATGTGAATACTTGTGTAGTTTCATCCATGCCAGTGAAACCTGAGCAGTGTTGACCCAAGCAGTGATCCCTACATGAGCATGTTGATTGACGCGTGTTCCCTCATCTACCCTTTCTGTGGCAGTACTGTACGCTGGGACATCTCATCATCCAGAATAACCAGGATTGTGACAAGTCCTTCAGGTAACTGTTTGGATTCCTCCGAGTTGACCCTGGAGAATATGCTTATTGATGTATGACACATTCAGGCCTTACACGACTGAAAAAGGAATTTCACATTTATATAACTAATATTTATATAACTAAACGTCAGAGATGGAACAAGTTCACACATCTTTCACTCAAGTAGAAATACGGATACTCACTCACAAACACTCTGGTAAAAGTACTGACTATACTTTTTCACTCAAGTTAAGAAAAGAAGTATGGGCTCGCCAGGGCGTCAGGAGTCAGGTGGGCGTCAGGGCGTCAGGTGGCTGAGCGGTGAGGGAAGCGGACTAGTAATCTGAAGGTTGCCAGTTCGATTCCTGGTCATGCCAAATGACGTTGTGTCCTTGGGCAAGGCACTTCACCCTACTTGCCTCGGGGGGAATGTCCCTGTACTTACTGTAAGAAGCTCTGGATAAGAGCGTCTGCTAAATGACTAAATGTAAATGTAAAAAGTAGCCATTACTACTACCTGTTTTTGTGTTTTAGTAAAAGGTTTTTTAGACAAATTGTGAAGTACTGACACCAGAAAAATTACATAAGTACAGTAACAAAGTATTTGTTACTTTGTTACTTCCCATCTCTGCAACAGTGTAACAACAGTGTAACAACAGTCTAATAACAGAATAATAACAGTGTAACAACTGTGCAATCACAGTGTAATTATAGTGTAATGAGTGTAACAACAATGTAGAAACAACATAATAAACATGTAATAACGGTTACAAGCAGCAGAGTGTAATAACAACATAATAACAGTGTAACAACATAATAACAGTGTAACAGCAGTGTAATAACAATATAAAAACGGTGTAATAACAGTGTTATAATAGTATTATAACAGTGTTAGAACAGTGTAACAACAGTGTAATCACAGTGTAATCACAGTGATTCCACTGTGATTACACTGTTATCACAGTGTGATAACAGTATAATGGCAGTGTAACAACAGTGCAAAAATTGGGTTAGGGTTAGTACACACATCCTTCACCCAAGTAAAAGTACAGATATTCATGTTTAAAAAGACTGGTAAAGGTTGAAGTGCTTTTTCACTCAAGTTAAAGTAAAGAAGTGTGGGCTCCACAGTTTTAGTGTCACGCTGGTAACTGGACCTCACATCATATTAATACGTTAATACAAAAATACACTATAGACACTCAGCGCCTCCTTTGTGACATAGACAATTTTGAACATCTCCCGTATGGCCATGAGAGATCAGGTCTCTATTCTCAGTCATGTGGACATCGCTAACTCCCTCTGTCTCATCCATAACGTGGCCATTCTTCTTGTTGCCTTCTGCCTTGCTCCATGGTAGCTTCGTAGACTAGCTTACGTTTGTTGCGTGCGATAGCCAGGAAATGAAAAGAGCTGCGCAAAGATACATGCAATTATATTGATCATGCCACAAAATACATATTAAAACTAAAGTAACTAGCCTGGATTAAAAATTTAAGAAGTAGAAAGTACAGATATTTGTGTAAAAAATGTAAGGAGTGAAAGTGAAAAGTTAATAAATAGTGAAGTACTGATACCAGTAAAATCTACATCACAGCTCTGCTTATCTTAATGTAAACACTATGAGAAGACCACAGATGTTTTATAATACAGTTGACTTCAGTATGCCAGTATTTCAAACTTCAGTCCCTGTTTGGACCAGTCCATGTTGACTGTGAATAAGACACAGATTACTTTTCAAATGTCCGACTGGATACCATGTTAAATATTCAGATTCTGAAATGTTGTCTTTAACTGGGGCAAAAGTTTGTTCATACACAAGTCTTAAAAAAATTACGTTTCGTGAAGAAATCCAGTGCATTCTTTGAATGTGCCAACAAATCCAGACCCAGTACATACATGAGGATATTACTCTGTTGATTCTATAATTATTCTCTGTCTTATTACATTCAAACTGGAGTTCCAGAGAATATGAATTTAATGTGCTATATTAGGAAAGGAAAGTGAAACTAATGTATGAAACCTATGAACACGGGTTACAACCCATCTATAGACAAAATGTGTTCAATGCAATTCTCTTTAAACAATCTACGGAAATTATAAATAGTACTTTACCAGTTTTTTAATTGACCAGTACAAAGGATTTTTACTGAACATCATATTCCCATTAAAGACCAAAACAGCATTTATCAGTGAAATTTATTAGCATGACCAGATAAAGTAGGACACAGGTTATAAAACAGGCCGAGGGTGGAGAGGGTGGAGAGGGTGGAGGCGCATGAGCTGCAACAGACGAGCTGTCTGCTTGTTTGCAGGGGTCAGGGGTCAGAGGGTCAGAGGGTCAGGGGTCAGAGGGGACTAGGGGCTTTACTCTCGTCTGCCTCGGCCAGTTTTCAGCCAGGAGACAAACTCCTTGGCAGCCTGGTCCTGGAGGTAGGAGCTGACGTCGCTGGTGTAGGTCCCGTCCGCATGACGTCTGCTGGGGTTCCTGCACGGCCAGGGAATGGACCGGTCAGTTTGGCTTGATCAACGCAGATCACAAACTTTCTTTTCAAAAATATCTTGTAATTTCTTTTTTATATTTTATACCTATGAACAAGAGTTACTGGCTCCCAGGTGCATAGTACACACTGAACTGTATATTTGTAAGTAAAAAAATCCTTAATTGATACATTAGACTTCACTGTACAATTTTGTATTTTTCTATGGCATCGCCATGAGTTGTTAATTTCCTGCAAATATTAATGCCTTTCTGTCACAGTATGGTGCTTCAACACTGTAAAAGCTGTGCTGTGCAGAGTCATCCATGAACAAGAAATCCTTTGTTATAATCACAGAATCCAATTCACTAAGTGACAACAATCATCTTTCTAGTGATCACATGCCAGTCGGCTCAGAGAGCCAGAGAGACTCACCCACTTCTCTTTGAATTTTTCAACCACTGGACGAAATCTTGTGCTCTCCTCGTCTCCAGGTATTTACTGTAGTCGTTGGAGAAGGTTCCCTCTGAGTGTCTCTTCATGGCTGTGAGCTCGCTTGGGTCGTTGAACATCGAGTCCTCTGTCAGGCTGTAAAAACAGCAGACATACGTTGAGTTGAATGAAAACACGAGAAGCTGTTCCGTAATCATCTGAGGAACACTTCTTACCTGGAGTCATCCTCTGAATCCCCATCAGGCACCTGCCAGCTGCTCTGGACCAGGACCAGAAGCAGGAGACCAGCCAAGGAGTGGGCACCTTTCATCTTCTGAACTCCTGTGGAGAACAGCGTGAAGACAGCGGTGAGCTTCCCCTAACACTTCATGAGGACTGAATCCCAACTCAAGTGGAACAGTACAGACTGTTCAGATGAAACTTCTAGAAATAAAATGCCACTCGCTGGAGCTGTGGGATGGTAGGGGTATGAGACGTTAAGGGTTGGAAATGAGAAAAGAGGAGGAACTCACCTGTGTTCCTTCCTGGAGAGCTTCTGTGAGAAGGAGAGATGTGGATGTTCAAGTGTGGATGTTCTCTGGTGTCCTCTTCCCTCGGCCTCCCTGGAGCTTCAGAATGCTCCCTGCCTGGTCTGGCAGCCTTATATAGCAGAGCTGGGTGACAGTGTGCCCAGGTGACACCCTGCACACACCCTGCACACACACTGCACACACACCCTGCACACACACCCTGCACACACACCCTGCACACACACCCTGCACACACACCCTGCACACACACCCTGCACACACACACTCCACACACACTCCTCACGCCCTCCTCAGCACGATCGCTATTACTCTCGACCCATTACTCAGGGATCGTCTCAATGCACTGATATCTGTTTATTTGAAGACTGTCTTTGTTTGAGAAGGATATGTGGACACTTCCTGAGGTAGAAAAAAAAACTGTCACTTAAGGTGTTAAAATCAAACACGATTCCATACTGTCAAAGTAAATCAAATAATCATACAACTTCCTACCATCTGTGTTCAGGTTGGATTGAGTGGGAAACATAACTCTCTGTGGAAATATTGTGTGAGGATATATTCCCAGTGGAATGTTAAAATCTCTTTTATTTTAACGTTCTTAGAATATCTAAATAGATTTTGGTTGCTTATCTTCCTCCGTCATAACTGGAACATATGGAGCAATAAGGCTAATTGTTTAGGTGACATTTAAGATTTTAAACAACATCTGTGGTCTCTGTAAAAATAAATGTATTTACAGGTGTCTAATACACAACACAGCTCTTGCTTTTATAGTACATACTACAGACAATTCGAGGTAACCAATAAACTACTTGGGAATAAACACTTTAAATTAAGGATACTTTAACTAGCATGTAACTACATATCAATCCCCTGAAGGGAAAGTTCTCAGTCCTCTGAGAGGACTTGCAATGTAGTTGCACTTTATTGACTAAGTACATATTAACATTTATCTTGTTTTGGGGTACGTTTATGTTACATGAATCTTGTTGAACACAGCTGTGTCGGACCCTTTTCTACATCCACAGCCTCCCATTACCCAATGACACAAATCATAAAGCATAAAAAAGTATACCAGACCGCCTTCTTACACTTGGCCTCCCCATTACCGTGCCTTCTTACACTTGTGTAATAACCCGTGTCGCTAAAACATACCACTGAATAAATTGAAATGTGTACCTACACTGTTTTTACCAAAGGTATTGCAGCAGTATGTCGTTACACAGTGCTTAATGTAACTTTAATATAAGATGTGAGCCACTGCTTGTATTGATAGCCTCAACAAACCAATCATGTACGTATAAATGCAACAGTAAAGAGATAATAGATGTATAAACATTAATAAGTTTCAAGTTTATTTTTTAAAATCTGGCCACATAAATTGAAACATACAAGTATTTTTTTCTAAACCATCTCAAAATGGTTACAATATTCATACTATATTCATGTACAGTTTATTTGTATCACGTGTAGACTACAATTTAAAGTGTTCCACAAGAGTCAGTGCAACAACATGTTTGTGTTATAAGTAATGTCACAAAGTCCACTGATGTAAAGTCTACCAGAATATAGACATGCAATGGCTTGAAGAACATCATGGTAAATAGTCACATTTTCTGTATGATTAGGACACGATTAATCTATAACAAATATCCAGTCATACAAGTCTTACAATATTAATTGTACATTAAAACCTCTACAAAAACCACCAAATTGAATCCTTTGTTTAGATTGAACTGAACAAACTATACAAATGAGAAGCAGCAGTTCGGCCACAGTCACATCTATTCATCAACGATAAAAAGACAGTTTAGATGTGATGACAGGAGGGATGGTTTATTTGGAGTTGATGAGACATTTCTGAAGGAAATGGCTCATGTGAGTGTAGACATGGTGATAAGCAGAACCGCCGAGGCTGTGGTCCTTGTCAGTGTACCACTGAAACAGGAAGAAGCACAAACATCTGGACTGGATCACATTCATGTCACAACCTCTGAATCATTTACAGTAAATCTTGATTTCAAAATAATATTGAAATAGAAATGTATTCAGACGTGTAAATGTTTGTTTTTCAGGGGGGCCAGCTTTGTACCACCCCTGGGGTTACCCCCCCAACGACACGCTCATCTATGATGAGTAACAGTATACTGAAGATTAGCAAGTGTTCAACATCATTTCAGAGAAACTCCATCTTCACATCTTAACTGATCACTTCCTGACGGCACACCAATATTTACCATGGCCTCAAAGTCCACCTGCTGGTCAACCAGGGCCTGCGAGATCTGGGCCGACTGCTGAAAATGAACATTGTCTGAAGGAAATAAAACACATTTGTAATAGTTTAACCATGAGGCACAGTCTGAATAAGATCATCCCTCCTTGCAGATCACCTGAATGCTCTGGTAGATGATGTGGTGCTATGTGAGAGTAATTGTATTATGACTATGAAAAGATGTTTTTGCGTTCTTGCAGACAGCAACACGTACCATCAGCCGTCCCATGAATCAATAAGTACTGCACCGATTTGAAATTACGGGCTCTACTTGTAACTGTTGAATTCTTTTGAACAGAAAGAAAGAAACAATTTGCTGAAAGATCAAGTCAAAATGAATAATGTGTAGAGATTTTCATGAACGAAAGCAAACTGTTACGGTATTATTATTGAATGATTATTTTAACCTTGTAAGAATCAGGATTTTCTGCAGGTTTGTTCATGTAGCGCTCAGTATAAACGGCATCTGGAATGAAACACAACTGTCTATTGGATGGAATTCATAGTGCTTGGTATCTGTAGGAATAGATTGTTATATACTATATTACATACCATAATACTCCCACTTAGCTACAGGAGCAACAGCTATTCCACACTTAAAAAGTCCACTTCCAGACCCCAAAGCCATGGAGGTGACATACCCGCCATATGACTGAAAAATAAAATCAATAGAATTTGATTAAATAAATACATTGAATCCTAATCAATAAAATAATTAAATGTAATTAATAAATACATTTGAATACAAATGTGAAAATCCCACAAAAAGCTGATTTTTCCAACATGCAACTTACCCAACCCCAGATGGCTATTCTCTGTTTGTCGATAAAGCCCATATCAATGAACTTTCTGGTGGGGAAAAAGGGGTTCTATAAAACATCTATACTGGCCCCCCTACATGACTACAATTAGTCATGAAATGAAACATGAAATGAGACATGGAAAAACATTTAAAAACATGAAATAGTTTTTCCGCTTTTGGTTCATGAGCATCTTTTACCTCACAGCTGTTATTTGATCTTCCACCTCAAATGTTCCAAGGCGTTGGTAGATTGAGTGCATTATCCTGTCACCTTGGTAACCGGTCCCTCTTCCATCAAAACTAGCGATAATAATCCCCTCGGTGCTGGACAGGTACAAGTCCCAGTTGATTCTGAAGCGGGACTCTGTATTCTGACTGCAAGGACCACCATACCTAGGAGGGACATCCGCAGTGACCGTTACAGGGTTATACTGGACGGTTGGGACTGAGGTGACACACCCAAGATGGAAGACCTTCTCTGTACGTACACATCAATGAGAAGAGGGTACTTTTTGGATTTCTGGAAGTTTGGTGGCAACGTCATCTGATACCAAAGATCTGTTGGGATATAAGAGAGGCTGGTGAGTCACAGGAGAGAAGCACGTGAAGATGTGCAAGGTGAGCCCTCCACCAAGAGTTCTTGAAGAACAAAGCAAGCTCTTCACATTTAACTGCTGAGGATGGAGGTGGGGCAGGGACAGTTTTTAGCAGCTGGTCAATGGTGGAGAAAAGAACTCTGGAATTTCTGGCATTTTCTGTAATAATGTTGGAGAAATATTCTCTCCTTGCTAGACGGATGGTTTTGTTATAGGTGGTTAGTGTATCTTTGTAGATATTGTATTGGATAGTGATCTTTGTTTTCCTCCATTTTCTCTCTGCTGCACGGCATTTTCTTTTCGTTTCACTAAAAATTTTATTTCTCAGCCATGGGGAGGTTCTGCTTGTGCACTTCTTTTTGGTTTTCAGTGGTGCAACAGTCTAACACAGATAATAGTGCATCATTGAGGTTCTCTACCATTTCATTCAGAGAGCAATCATGGTTAGTCGGCTCATATAGAGCAAATTGTTCAGAAAATGTCATCATAGCTGTATCGCCTAAATATCTTCTATGGACTAAGAATTCTTTTTTGGTTTTTGTTAGGATAATTTCCACATTAAAAAGTATATAATGATGGTCTGAGAGGGGTAGATCAGTTATTGAAATATTATTGATATTTAGTCCAGAGGAGGAGTCACCTGCCAGGTGACTCCTCCTCACACCCTGCCAGGTGAGCCCTCCTCACACCCTGCCAGGTGAGCCCTCCTCACATCCTGCCAGGTGAGCCCTCCTCACACCCTGCCAGGTGACCCCTCCTCACATCCTGCCAGGTGACCCCTCCTCACACCCTGCCAGGTGAGCCCTCCTCACACCCTGCCAGGTGACCCCTCCTCACACCCTGCCAGGTGAGCCCTCCTCACACCTTGCCAGGTGAGCCCTCCTCACACCCTGCCAGGTGAGCCCCCCTCACACCCTGCCAGGTGACCCCTCCTCACACCCTGCCAGGTGACTCCTCCTCACACCCTGCCAGGTGAGCCCTCCTCACACCCTGCCAGGTGAGCCCTCCTCACACCCTGCCAGGTGACCCCTCCTCACATCCTGCCAGGTGAGCCCTCCTCACACCCTGCCAGGTGACTCCTCCTCACACCCTGCCAGGTGAGCCCTCCTCACACCCTGCCAGGTGAGCCCCCCTCACACCCTGCCAGGTGACCCCTCCTCACATCCTGCCAGGTGACTCCTCCTCACACCCTGCCAGGTGACCCCTCCTCACATCCTGCCAGGTGACTCCTCCTCACACCCTGCCAGGTGAGCCCTCCTCACACCCTGCCAGGTGAGCCCTCCTCACATCCTGCCAGGTGACCCCTCCTCACATCCTGCCAGGTGACCCCTCCTCACACCCTGCCAGGTGACTCCTCCTCACACCCTGCCAGGTGACCCCCTCCTCACACCCTGCCAGGTGAGCCCTCCTCACACCCTGCCAGGTGACTCCTCCTCACACCCTGCCAGGTGACCCCTCCTCACACCCTGTCAGGTGACCCCTCCTCACACCCTGCCAGGTGACCCCTCCTCACACCCTGCCAGGTGACCCCTCCTCACACCCTGCCAGGTGACCCCTCCTCACACCCTGCCAGGTGAGCCCTCCTCACACCCTGCCAGGTGACCCCTCCTCACACCCTGCCAGGTGACCCCTCCTCACACCCTGCCAGGGCACTCTGGTTCTCTCCTGCTCAGGCTCACCAAATCCAGCCACTTTCAGAGTACCACGTTGAATGGTTGGCATCTTAAACTCAGTCAGAATGTGTTCAAGCTCTTTGTTGTCCTGAAGTACCAGGAGCTCTGAAAGAAAGAAATACAATATCAACTATATTTACCAACTGAAAACAGTCAAATATTGGTGTCTTAACACCAATAAATGACTAAATGACTAAATGTAAATTATAACAATGGGGGTTCTTTAACCCACTTGCAACTACTCTCCTGTACATTTTCATTACAAACCCAATTGCAACTACCCAATTGTAACTTATCAAACAGATTATTTTAAGAATTAGGTACCCCACAGTATATTATGGTTGAGTTAGACACGCGTTAGGAACAGCATTGCAGTTTGGTGTTCTAGAATCCCTGGCATACCTGAGCCAGAGTCTCTGTTGTCCCTGAGAGTGATGAAGGGAAGACCAGGTCCTGTTGAGAGACACAAGTAGACACCAGTGCTGCATGAGACCCACTCTACATCCACCTTTCAGTGCTCAGGGCCTGCCGCTCACGGCTGACTGGACACAGCCCCTCCACTAGTCCAGGAGTGCAAGCTGAGTCTGGGCATGGAGCATGGATGAGTTAGTGCTCACATGTGATGAAACGGGGAAACTGACCGTAGCAATCCATGCGGTAGTACGAGGCGTCTGTGCTGAAGTACGCTGAGTTGTATTGACACCTGTCCTTGTACAAGTCACATGTGAGACACTGGGGAGCAGGGGGGGTGTTGCCCAGCACAACCCTGGATAAGACGCATAAAACAGGATATATGAGTTCACACCCACAACTCAACAATGCTAATGTGCAGTACAATAACATGTTTGTCAGGATTATGTTGTAGATGCTGTTTTGGTCTGTATCCCCACCCAGCTCCTGAAGAGCACTGGTATAGTTCTGTACTGTAGGTTTTTGCTTCCGCCATAATTGAGTATTTCTTTCTGCTCATTTGCTGATGTAATTAGCTGAATTGGGTAAGTTACAACTGAGGTTGGATATAAATCCTACAAGAGGGAAGCTCTCCAGGAACTGGGACAGAGGGCTGAGAAGACTGGTGTCTTACTTGTAAAGATTTCTCTGTCCAGGTCGTCCTTGATGCTCATTACTTATATAATATCTGTGATAAACAAAACATTCACAGTTTCCCCACATATTCCTTCCAGCCAACACATGCCTTGTTGATCAGCACTAAACACTACTGATGTGGACGTTCTTACATGGCATCTTTTGTGAGTTTGGAAATGTATATGACCTCCCATTTCCCCGAGGTAACGGGCGTCGCTTTTCCCTTTGGAATGATACACAGTTATCTTCAGAAGTCAATGAGAGTGCATGCAACACTCTAGTCTAGTGATTCACTCCATATGAACATGACATTTGTTAATTTTCAAAAATGCTTTTGTGTAAAATCGTACATCTTTGACATGATGGATATGTTTGTATCCGTTTGAGTCACTCATCACTTTGTAGAAAGTGAGCTTGTCCTCCGCAAAGAAGGCCGGGAGGGGATAATACTGCAGGAAGAAACCACTGTCAAGTTATTACGTTATACTTCCTGTACATAACGAGCTAGAGTGTGCTGATGCTATATGCTTCCTGAAAGTCAACTTACATGACCGATCCAACCAGTCTTGCTTGTCTGCTCAAATTTCTAGAGGGGACAAAATGTTGCACGCTTATTAAGACAATCGCCTCGCATCCTAGGTTAGTGACCCCGTGTTGGTTATCTTAACCACACGGTTTCCTCTTCACCGTCGGCATACAGTACCTGCTTCTCATTCCAGCCGTTTCCATCAAAGTCGTATGTCTGTAAGACGACGTGATCCTGTTTCCTGCTGAGCCACTGAACTGCGATGCGTTCATCTGTCACCCACACGACTGAACTCAAATAGTGATCGCTGCGTTCAAACAAACAGAAGGACAAGTCTGGAGACGCAGATTTTGTCGTGTGGAAAAAGGACTGGATAAACACACTTGCGTTGCGCTAACAGAAACAGCACAGGTGCTTCAGGTGTACCTCGAACCAACAGCTTCTGGAACGACCACCTGAGTGCATCTGGAAGGCCTCTCGGTGTCAACTACAAACAGCTTTGCCTTGGGAATCGTTGATCCAGACTTGATAGGAAATACAAGGCATTAGCAAATGTTAAGTTACATATACAGTACGGTAAATATTAATATAAGTAGTATTTCATGGATATCCAGTAGCTTGAATAAATAAAATAATCCCTAACATGCACATATTAAACTATTGAATTGCATTGACTGGGTGAAAGCATCAATCATTGACTTGATAAAGCGCACACGGCTACCCACCTTGGGGTATGGAATGATCACTGTCTTGGGGTACTGCTCTGGCCCATAGTATGGATATTCGATAGTGCGCACTTCAGTGTCATTAAACTCAGCATATGCCAAAAACTTTCCAGTTGGTGACCACCATACTGCTTGATTTGATGAAAGAACCTCCTCTGAAGAAAGGAAACCAAAACATCAAAAATGCCACCAGATACTTGACCTTGTAACCTCAACCTGCCCCCACCCTTCTCCTCCTTTCCCCCTCAAAAAAGAGAAAAAGCAGTGAAGGTACTAACCTTCGTACACCCAGTCAGGGACACCATTTAGGATCTGATTCTCTTTTCCGTTGTGGGTCACTTGAATGGCAGGGGCTGTGGCATTCGGTTTCAAATAAATGTTGTAATTCCAGATGTAGGCCTGAGGGAGACATTGCAGTTATTCCAGCTTTCCTTCCTTTTCTCGTTCCTTTTACAGACTGACGGCTACTCTGTGGGAACAGCTAGACACAGAGCACTTCTAAACATGTCTTCACACTTTTAACTCCTGGCCTCTTTTGCATGTTTATCTGTCAAGGCCAACATTTTTCCATACTTTCCATGAGAGGAAGATAACACTAGCTGCTGAGGTGCATGCTTCCCATCATGGGGACTCCTAACCATGTCATTCCTACCCATGAAGGATTGAGATTCATTGTGTTAAATATATGATACACCATTACACCTTATCAGTTGGATATCATGTGTTCTTGATAGGTTTTCATAACAAAGGACTAGAATCAAGGAGATTTGTTTTTTACCAGTTTGTTTCCATCAGGGGCCCAGGTTAAGTATTGCACAACTTCTGGAATGTTTACTGGAGTAATGAATGTTCTGGGGAATAAAAGTGGACAATGAGATACAGATCATAATATTACATCTGTAAATAATGTATCATATAATTGGTTCTCCTGATTCTATCAAACAACAACAGAGGTTTTTTCTTCACAAATTCAACGAGACTCTAGAACTAGAACTCCAGAATTGACTTACGAACTTTCCAGGTCAAATAAGGAGTATGACGCTTTGTACGAATGTCTCCATTGCTGTTGAAACATTAAACAAGCAACAGTAATGGGTCACATTACTTTTCAACGCTCATATTCTTTTCCTGTAGAAGGTTAATAGGTAAACTAAAACATACAACGGGAGTGTTGAATGGTGAATCAATAACTTTACGTGACTTTACAAAGATCTCTTGGCAGACTCATGTAAAAGCCCCTAGGGGGTCTCTATATAAGGGGGAGTCAGGTGGCTGAGCGGTGAGGGAATCGGGCTAGTAATCCGAAGGTTGCCAGTTCGATTCCCGGTCATGCAAACTGACGTTGTGTCCTTGGGCAAGACACTTCACCCTACTTGCCTCAGGGGAGAATGTCCCTGTACTTGCTGTAAGTCGCTCTGGATAAGAGCGTCTGCTAAATGACTAAATGTCTAAATGTCTATTCTGCTAGTTTACTGTAACTTCAGAGATGTAACTGACTAGCATTAGGCCTAGACACTTTCATGTCTGGAATAGGGGAGAAAAATTACCTTTGTGTAGTTGCTTTCAAAGCAGACATATTTGCGATCAGCAGACACAAAATACCCTGTAGCTTCCACTTGTTCCTGAAACATCAATGCTTTAGGTAAATACACAACCGATCACCAACACAAGGGTGTGAAATCCACACGTTTTCTTACAAAAGTTTTGTTGCTCAGAAATTGAGATGTCTCCTTGGTTTCAACATTATAAAGGATGACATTGCCTTGTCTTGTTTTATGCAGGTATTCATGATCTACAGGGGAAAGGAAACAACAAACAGTTTCTATAATCCATTCACCTTTTTGAAAGAATCTCACTTTGTACTGAATGACTGTTGTGTGATACCTGATATCCACCGCAAATTATATGTTCTGTATCTAATAGTGTCGTTGAAATAATCGTCCAGGGTGAAAGATCTCTTTGTGCCACTGGCATCCCTTCCTGGAACAAGAGAATCCACTTGACTGGTGTTTACCACAACAAAAACACTGTACAGTAATACTGTAGGCCTAAACTGTTACACGCTGTAATGTCATCTACCTGACAACGTCTAATGAAACGTGAACGGAAACGACATTCCCATTCCATACAGATTATCAATAGTTCAACGGTTGTGAATGAGATGGACAGAAAATACAGTATACAGCACTGTTGCTGATCCCTCCACAAGTACACCTCACGGTGCCACATGGATGCATACGTTAATCGGTAATAGGTGATGTAAAGTCACTTACATCAATAACAGTTTCACTCTACAGCCAACAGCCGAAAAGTGATCAGCGCATAGGCCTATACTGTTGTGAAGACAACCGATGTTGTCCTTATTTATTCGAGTACTTTAAAAGGATTTGTTTCCCGCAACCAGTCACAAGCTATAGTACAAAAGATGCCCCAAACTTTCTGTCACAATATATGGCGGACCATGTTTAAATAGGCATGAATAACAAAAAAAGTAACTTACTGTTCAAATAAATTGCAGTGGGTACAGTTATTAACGTGATGACGACAGCCGCCCCTACCAGCCCCCAAAACACCTTGCCGCAGCCCTGTAAAGGTGAGGGTGAAACTAAGTTGCAAAAACCTTCTGTGAAATCCACAGCATATCGTATTCTACGAGGAAAACTTTGGCATTAGTTTTCATCTCTTGAGACAATTAAATGTTGCTTGGTTGCTTGATCTTCAAATTAATTGTTACGCACTTCAAGTAGCCTAGCCTTCGTTTTCACTAAAGTAACCTAATCACTTATTTTTGAAAAGTGCATCATGAAAGTACTGGTTCGAAGTACAGGTATATTTACTAACCATGGTAGCACCGTTGCTGTTAACGACATTCACTGGCGAATAGACATGCAGCTCTCAATCTGAGGAATCCTAAAGGTTTGCGGACGTGGATCACAGGCGACTTCGAGTGCCGAGTAATTGTATCGCTAACAAATGGGAAAAAAACCTAAACAAGACAGCTGCGCTTTGATTAAACCATAACTTCATTAACTGAAAAACGTAAATCCTTCCCATCGGACAGAAATTTAACTTGGATCCTCGTGTACCATTTAACTCCGTGATGTATCCGCGAAGAGAGTTGGAAATTGTTACTAGTCACAGCGATGCCTCCTCGAAGTCTAACTTTCCTTCAGCGCTGAACTTGTTGGAACAATGGCTTCTCGACCACAGATCATAACTTACCCATATTTGCAAAAAGGAAAACCACGGTACAGTAGCTTATATCTGAGCAAGCGTTAATGAAGGTACACAAATTCCTCCGTCTGTCTTTGATAGTGTAACATTCAGGCACAGTTCCTTCTAAATATGTATTGGAGGTAGGCTACTTTATTTCAAATTGTGACCCTAAATGCGGACGATAATCATAACGACCATAACCAATGGATACAATGAATATTACGCACTGTATGATAATTAAGTAGAAAGACTTCGATTTCATTCAATTCATTGTTTATCAGCAATTATCGACAACTGATACACACATGTAAGCACTGATTTTGTGTCACAAACAACACACAATATACAATCCCAATGAAAGTAAAATGAGTGTCAAATAGTAAGAGGCTTAACCCAGAAAGAGTTTTTAGTATTATATTTTAATAATAAATTTGATCCAAAATCTTATCTGCAGCAAATACGCTGTATGTGGCCGCATGTATCCCGGGATGGCATTCCCTCAACCTATATGTCTTGAACTATCTTGTCTAGATTAACAGTTTTGACTGTGTGTGTGCGTGCGTGTGCGTGTGTTTGTGCGTGTGTGAGTGTGTGTGTGCGTGTGTGTGACTTCCCCCTTCCTGCTCAGGAGCACTGTGAGACTGTTCTTAAGCAGCCGTGTATAATGGTAAAACCATCCCCCCACCTGTCTGTCAGATCTCATCCAAGCATGTGGGCTGCCAGGTGTGCTGTGGGGGGGGGGGAGGGGGGGGGGGGGGGGGGGGCAGGAGGGCCGAGGGGGGTAGAGCACGGCCCCCAGAGAACAGACAGTGGCAGAGGAAGTGTGTCACTTAACCCGTGATTCATAATTCAGTTTCCGATCCGTGATTCATTCATGTTGTTAAGTAGCTAACTTTGCTGCTTCTGATTGACGTTGTTCGTATGGGTTGGGAAGGGATCCTTCGCTGGGCTTTCACTGATGCAACACACGTTTGGCTGATGATCACTTGTTATCTCTGACCCATACCCCATCTACATTCTCTTCACTGTGTAAACAAAATACATTTTTCAAACTGATGAGAAGTTTAAAGAGAGAAAGACAAAAGTGCTCAGTGCGGTCATTACTCGATAGCAATCAAATCAATTGCTTCGATTGGACCGCAAGTTTAAAAAGACACATATCCAGAGCGACTTACAGTAATACAGGGACATTCCCCCGAGGCAAGTAGGGTGAAGTGCCTTGCCCAAGGACACAACATCATTTGACACGGCCAGGAATCGAACCGGCAACCTTCTGATTACTAGCCCGATTCCCTAACCGCTCAGCCATCTGACTTCTGACACACATACCGTAACATGCAAACACTACCAAGACGACAGCAACGTCATTCCAATCCCTACATGCTGTCTTCATCCTCCTCAGAGCTGTGAGCCACTAGACTGGCATGCTCAGCGTAATCAAAGGCAGGGAACTTGACAGTGAGTTCACTCCACTTGGTGTAGGTCTTGTTCCTTCCATCGAAGGTCACTACGAAGTGTTTGATGTGAAGACAGGGACAGTCAATCCCACGGAACAGCATCATGGAACCCCACTCCTGGAACAGCACACATTCACACGTAAGACAAGGTTCTACAGAGAACGCTCTCCTGTAAGGTACTGCACATGTATCCCTGCGGTTCCTATTCAGTCATTCATTCAGAAGAGACTTTTATCCAAAGAGGGGGTGGGCAGGGGTGTTGAACGTTTGACCTCTTGAGCTGTGATCTAGTGCTCTAACCACTGAGCTACACCCCATCCCCTAATTACAGAAATGATTGTGTCATCTGATTTCAAGAACCAGAAGAATTAATGGAAACCTCACTGATAGTCAAAGACACATTCCATTACAATGGACCTAGGCAGGTTAGTACCAGTGGAGACTGTATGGCCAGTTTAGTGAAGACCATGATGCAGCCTGACTCTACAGTAAAGTTGTCACACTGTACCTGCCCACAGTCCTTGCAAGCTATGACCAGATTGGTCTCATAGTCCAGCATCCTCTCCCGAAGGGACGTGTTTTCTCTTTTGATAAAAAGTTCACTGCAAAAAAATAGAAAGAAAAGCTGTCATTTTGCAAATCATATATTGTACTACTATAGTATAGTACTACCAGCTAGAAAGAGATTTGTTTAAACTTCTTACCCAAACTGTGCAGAAACGTTGACTCTGTGCATACTTTCAATGATCTGAATGTCTTCACCAGAGCAGACTGTTTTGCTGCAGCGTTTACAGTTGAACATCACTTTGGATGGACTCTCCATCATCATAGCTTTCTGATTCTTCTTGGTCTTCTTCACTCTGTCCTCCATAATAGCCTGGAGCTGATACTCTAGAATCTAGCAGAGCAACCAAACACTGGAAATAAGTTTGAGCTCTGTGGGTTTGCAGACTTCATAACGAGTGTGACTCTAGTGTGGTAAAGTCATTGAACAATGGATAAAGCCCTTATGATTCAGGATATTCAAAGCAGGACTGGCCTTCAGGAAACTGAACACCCTGAACACGCTTACCTTTTTCTCATACGCCGCTGGATCAAGCTTCTTCACTTTCTCGATGGCCTTGCTCATCATGCTCTCGCGGTACTCGTTGACATGCTCCCGTTCAGCCACTCCTGAGCCCTGCTCCTCCACCAGGATGTAGCTGCTGTCCTCCGCTCTGCCTCTGCCCCGAGCCTTCCAGCACACAGGAAACAGGAACAACATTCAGGAGTCAAGGTTGGACTCATACTCACACATTTTTAGCCCAAGTGCTGTATAGGGTGAGATATGAACTTGCAACCCTCTGCAGTCAAATACTCTTTCTATTGAGCTACACCTAAAGAGTTGGTAACTAGGATGACAAGTATTTTGGTCTGTTTGTTAAGCCATCGAAACACCCCAGAAAACTGACAAAACAACGTTTTTACTTCAGTTCAGATTGGGCTTAGGCAGTTATCTCTTCGAAATCCCACTGACCTGGATCATGGCTATCTCATTGGTCACGAGGGCATATCGGATGACGAAGTTGCACTCTGCTATGTCCAGACCCTCCTCCGCCACGGTGGTGGCGATCAGCAAGTTCACTTCTCCGTTCCGGAACTTTTTCAACGCCTCCCTTTGCTCGGCCTGAACGCCCATTGAGGGAGAGGGGAACAGAGATCAGTCACACGACATGAAGCATCTCCCGTAGAACACAGAACACGTGGATGGTGACCATTTAAACAGCGATGGAAACAAAGGGGACAAGAACCATCTATTTCAGACGTAGCCCACATGTTATCGTTTACATCTGTGGTCCCAGAAACCTGCATTAAAACACATCTTACAGATGTGTACTCACAAGGGTCATTGGTTTGACTTCACTCTGGTCTCCCGCTCCTATCACATAGCATGCTTTCACTCCCACCTCGGCAAACTTTAGGTTGTCCTGAACCCACTGGCTTAAAGCTATGGCACTGTGACGGGTTTTGGTAAAAATGATCCCTCGCGCTTCCATTCTGCTCGTGAACTCCTGAAGAACGGTGGTTCTCAGCTGAGACAAGATGTTATTCTCATACTCCGGATGCTTGGTCAACTCCTGCAGTTGTGCCTTCTTTCCTGCGAAACAGGCAGGACAAGAACCGTGACTTACAAATACAGATGACCATTGATCTAGCTTACATTTCAGCATGTGTTGGCGTCTGTGTGTTGGTATACTACAGTAAAACACACTGTATGTACTGTTATACAGCACGTACTGTTATACAGCACGTACTGTTATACAGTACGTTATCAACAAACTCTGTGCCTGTGTCGTCGCTCCAGTATTGTGCCGTACCTTTAAAGAGATCGAAGAGGAACATCTCTGTTTCAGTTATCTTTATGGGCGTGTCCTCCTCCGGAGCCATTTTCTTCTTCTTCTCCTCTTTGTAGAACTTGTGCAGGAAGCTGAAGGCGTCTTTCATGCGGATGGTGTTGCTCAGGTGCAACGCCTCATTGTACCTGCGGAGGTGCTCCGCGCAAACACGCACCTGCTGGTTCTCCTCTTTTGCAGCTGTAAGAAAGACAGATTTATATTCCCCTATCCTGTGTAAGGTTTCAATTTTTTACGAGGAATACATTCAGGCTAGTTGGATTACACTACTTTATGGTAGATGTAGTTTTAGTTGATGTTGTAAAAGAGGGGAACTCTTACCATTTTGCTCCATCAGAACCACCCACTGCTCGTAGTTCTGGGTGCCCAGGTCGCAGGAGGGAGACAGCCCACCGTGGCCATGGATGTCATTCATGATGCCCTTGATTACATCCCCAAAGGGATCCTGGAAAAAGAGAGTTTCAAGTCTGTTTGTTTTCCTGGCACAATACCTCAGTGAGGTCATCGAATCATGGAGGCTGCAGGGACTAATTAGCTTGAGAAAAATGTGATAAAACAGAGCAACGTTATGAACATAAAAACTCAGAATAAGGTGGTTCGAAAGTTTTTATAATGATTCCGAAAATTTGGCTTCAAGACTTCCTTGGAGAGGCGCTAATAATGGAAACAATATTTACAGTATAGTTAAACAATGAAGCCTCCCAGAACTTTCTTACATGTACGCCTACTATTGTTTTACTTTCCACTCGAACCAAATCGGCAAATTCAGGCCAAAGGGGTGTTTAATCTCAAATCAAACCTCCACCTCATTCCTCTCTTCAGCCGTAGCAATCCTCTTATGTGGCTCCTTCTTGTTGAGTCCAAGACTCTCATTCTTAGTCAAGATCTCTGAAGCATCCAGGTTTGCACAGATCTACAGAACACAAAACAAAGATCATTGGACACACAACATACAGGGTAATCAGCAAAAAATACTAGAGGTCTAACAGGAGAAAATGTAATCAGATTCGTAGGTTTACAATGTCACTAGTACTAATGGTGTTTTATCTAGTGGTGTGCTAATGCTAGATGAGCACCACTACAGTAAAAAAAAAAAAAGAAAAAAAGAAAGCTGTTTCAGATCTTTCCCTCTGCGGTGCAAGTATGACAGGCAGATGAAGGTTTACGGCTGCCTGTGTGGAACATTGGAAACAGCTTGGAGGGCTGAGCGAGGCACTAACAGAATCAGGAGGGCAGGCCTCGGACCAGGCAGGGGAGGGGACGTGATCTGAGTGAGAGGAGATCAAGGCTGTGGGAATAGCATGTGTGAGAACGACAGCCGAGAGAAAGACAGAGGGGGGAAGGAGGGAAGAGAAAGGAGGCAGAGCAGAGCACGCAAAAGGATTTACTCGTAAAATGTGCTCCTCAGCTTTCGCCATTTTCTTGGCCCCTCCAACACCAGGTGAGGCGGTGAGGCCCAGGATCTGAGGAATGGGGACAGTCTTCTTCGCTAACTTCTTCCAGGAAGCGTTCTTCTTCTTCTGTTTCAGGTAGCGGATCATGATCTTGTTGTAGACAGCTCCCTTCTGTGTGTGGTGACACTCATCAATTACAATGAGGGTCAAATCTACAAGGCAGAGAACACACGATAATTATAGCACATCATCAGGATTCAAGGGATACATCTGGTTAGACAGTAAGGTTAGCCCCTCAGCTTGTCTGGTATAACTGAGAGAGAACACTAAATGGGTCGTAGCCTTAGCAGAGCACAAAGTGTCACTCCTAAGCACTGTGCTGTGTAGGGGATGTTTAAACAGCTGAAGGGTTCAAAGAAATGATTTCCCTCCAGTAAAGCCACGGTATCTGATCTTCTTGTCTCGTCTCTGGTTTAGAACTTGTACTGTAAATATGGAGGTGGCTTATTTGCACTCACAAATTACACCCTGGCTCGGTGTCTCCCCAAACAAACCAGCACTTTTCTAGGAATTCCAACGCCGCAGTTTGAACCACACCCCACGATCACCACAACCCCAAAACAAGACTTGTGTGAAATGTGCGTTTTGCAGCAATGGAAGATGTGTTACGAGCCAAGAAGCATTCACAGATCGTAGAGGAAGCTGTAAATGCAACTTCTTAAGGGGGGTCAGGCAGGCAAGTCTCTGGAGGGCCTGGGAGTGTGGAGTGGAACAGCCAGCCTGATGCAGTGACAGAGACTCTCATGTGAATATGAACAGCCAGCCGCTGATGGCTTTAACAGAAGTGTGGCCTTGGAAGCCAGAGGAAAGGAAAAAAGGAACAAAAAAAAGCGTTGAAACGGTCTCTGAGGCGTTTCAACAAACAGCATATGTTCCACTGAGGGGAAGGGGGGCTGGGGGGGGGAAAGGGGGGCTGGGGGGGGGAAAGGGGGGGAAAGGGGCTGGGGTTCCCCTCTGGACCGGGGAGAGCCAACAGTAGCGGACGGGAGAGGGGGAAACAGATGACTTTGACAAGAACCTGTCAAATGAACTCCCAGAGGAGACACACATGCAGACTTCTAAACCCTGGCAGTGGCAACCATGCAGGGCAGTTGACTTGCCTACAGATTTCCATTCAACTCCTTTGATAGAATATCTCATCAACATGAATATACTGTATACAGTGCAGTATATACAGTTAGGTCCATAAGTATTTGGACATTGACACAATTTTCATCATTTTGGCTCTGTATACCACCACAATGGATTTGAAATGAAACAATCAAGATGTGCTTTAAGTGCAGACTTTCAGCTTTAATTTCAGGGTATTTACATCCAAATCAGGTGAACGGTGTAGGAATTACAATACATTTTATATGTGCCCCCCCCCTTTTTAAGGGACCAAAAGTAATTGGACAATTGGCTGCTCAGCTGTTCCATGGCCAGGTGTATGTTATTCCCTCATAAAGGGAGTTCGTTATTTCATTGACAAGGAGCAGATAAAAGGTCTATAGTTCATTTCAAGTATGGTATTTGTGTTTGGAATCTGTTGCTGTCAACTCAGAATCAGAATGGGATTTATTCGCCATGAAAGTTTGCACAGACAAGGAATTTGCTTTGGCAGGAAGGTGCAACTCTCAATATGAAGTCCAAAGAGCTGTCACCATCGGTGAAGCAAGCCATCGTTAGGCTGAAAAATCAAAACAAACCTATCAGAGAGATAGCAAAAACATTAGGTGTGGCCAAATCAACTGTTTGGTACATTCTTAAAAAGAAAGAACGCACTGGTGAGCTCAGCAACACCAAAAGACCCGGAAGACCACGGAAAACAACTGTGGTGGATGACAGAAGAATTCTTTCCCTGGTGAAGAAAAACCCCTTCACAACAGTTGGTCAGATCAAGAACACTATCCAGGAGGTAGGCGTATCTGTGTCAAAGTCAACGATTAAGAGAAGACTTCACCAGAGTAAATACAGAGGGTTCACCATAAGATGTAAACCATTGGTGAGACTCAAAAACAGGAAGACCAGATTAGAGTTTGCCAAAAAACATCTAAAAGAGCCTGTACAGTTCTGGAACAACATCCTATGGACAGATGAGACCAAGATCAACTTGTACCAGAATAATGGGAAGAGAAGAGTATGGAGAAGGGAAGGAACTGCTCATGATCCAAAGCATACCACCTCATCAGTGAAGCATGGTGGAGGTAGTGTTATGGCGTGGGCATGTATGGCTGCCAATGGAACTGGTTCCCTTGTATTTATCGATGATGTGACTGCTGACAAAAGCAGTAGGATGAATTCTGAAGTGTTTCGGGCAATATTATCTGCTCAGATTCAGCCAAATGCTTCAGAACTCATAGGACACCGCGTCACAGTGCAGATGGACAATGACCCGAAGCATACTGCGAAAGCAACCAAAGAGTTTTTTAAGGCAAAGAAGTGGAATGTTCTGCAATGGCCAAGTCAATCACCTGACCTAAATCCAATTGAGCATGCATTTCACTTGCTAAAGACAAAACTGAAGGGAAAATGCCCCAACAACAAGCAGGAACTGAAGACAGTTGCAGTAGAGGCCTGGCAGAGCATCACCAGGGACGAAACCCAGCGTCTGGTGATGTCTATGGGTTCCAGACTTCAGGCTGTCATTGACTACAAAGGATTTGCAACCAAGTATTAAAGTGACAATTAGATTTATGATTATGTTAGTTTGTCCAATTATTTTTGGTCCCTTAAAAAGGGGGGGGCCACATATAAAATGTGTTGTAATTCCTACACCGTTCACCTGATTTGGATGTAAATACCCTGAAATTAAAGCTGAAAGTCTGCACTTAAAGCACATCTTGATTGTTTCATTTCAAATCCATTGTGGTGGTATACAGAGCCAAAATGATGAAAATTGTGTCAATGTCCAAATAATTATGGACCTAACTGTATGTAAAAGTGGAATAAATGTGACGTAAAAAAATCGTTCTCTAGAACAGTTAGGACCATTCAGGAAATGTCGACTGTCAAGAAGATTTTTGCCGAACCTGATAACTGAATCCCATCATCGTCGCCATCATCAGCCCTCTCCAAGTAGTTCTCCAGGATCTGGGCAGTGCAGATTATGATATCGTTATTCTGGACTATCTGAGTGAAGGAGATTTTGAGCTGGGAGTCTCCACTGACTTTCTCCACTTTGTACTGGTGTTTCAGAAACTTCCAGAACTCTGTGGAGTAATGCTGCTCAACCAAGGGCACCTAAAGGACAGAGATCACATGACTTTGAATGTAATCAGTGTAAGGCTGTAGAGGGCCTCCTTGCTGGAGCCTCTGTTTATGACACGAGTAAATACAAAGGTTGTTTAGGCTGTGTTGACAAGTACATGTGTGGATCTTAAGGATCTAAATAAGTGCTTTGTATGAGGCTGGGTTTCAGATTTGCTGTGGTCTATGTAGGTCTATGTAGTGTTCAGGGCTGTGGTCTATGTAGGTCTATGTAGTGTTCAGGGCTTTGGTCTATGTTGGTCTATTTAGTGTTCAGGGCTGTGGTCTATGTTGGTCTATTTAGTGTTTAGGGCTGTGGTCTATGTTGGTCTATGTAGTGTTCAGGGCTGTGGTCTATGTAGGTCTATGTAGTGTTTAGGGCTGTGGTCCATGTTGGTCTATGTAGGTCTATGTAGGTCTATGTAGTGTTCAGGGCTGTGGTCTATGTAGGTCTATGTAGTGTTTAGGGCTGTGGTCCATGTTGGTCTATGTAGGTCTATGTAGTGTTCAGGGCTGTGGTCTATGTAGTGTTCAGGGCTGTGGTCCATGTTGGTCTATGTAGGTCCATGTTGGTCTATGTAGGTCTATGTAGTGTTCAGGGCTGTACTCACTGGACATTCCCTTTCCTGCCAGAAACACCATGCTAATGAAAGCTATTTTTCCATTTCCCCTTTGCTTATTTGGATCTACTTTAGTTTGTTTAAGACACTCTTCTTAAATAAAAATCCCCCTCCCTTAATGAACAAGATGCCATACTCAGAGCAGGTCATATGGGGAAGACAGTAGAATACTTATAAAGAAATTACATGACTGTTACTGTGTAATTATTGTAGCTACTTTTAAATGGTTTTTATTAAACACTGACACAGTAAAACTATGCTGACGAGAGAGAGAGTTTGAGCCAGAAAATCAGAGCCAAACTGCAATGTTGTAAAATACTGTTTTTGTTATTCTGAACTGAACCTATCATTTGTGGTGCGTGATACCACATTGATTGATTGTGGCACAGCATTTTCCACTCTACAATATTCCCACGGAATCTCTCTTTCCATCAGTAAACATGTCCATGCCTGACAGGAGTACAGTAGGTCTAGGGCAGAACAGAACGTACTAGCACTGCTTGTGTACAGAGGTAAAGTCACAGGTGGTACCTTGTTAACCAGGACCACCACTTTCCCTGGCAGCCCCTCGCTCCTCCTGCCGTCCAGATGTTGTTTAGTAATATACACTGCAACTCGGGTTTTGCCACTTCCTGTCGGCAGGCACACAATTATGTTTTTCCCCTCTAAGGCAGGTCGCGCAACCTCCATCTGATAATCTCGAAGGATGATGTCAGCTTTCTTGGGGCTTCCAGCAGAACTTGCGGCGTCGCTGCCGTCTGTAAAGTAAAGCAGAGGTTCAGTCTGGAGACCTGGATCAGCCGACCGTTCCTACTTTCTCAGCAGGAAAAGGCTCTGCTGGTCGTTGTTTTGGGGGTTTTGATGTTCCACTGAGCTGTGACCTCAAGCGGTCTATTAGAATAACATCATGTACATGGCAAACTTTCTCTTCTCCCTTCTCTGGATCATTCTGTCAGAGGACCCAGGCCTGTGTTATGGCTCAGAGGACCCAAGCCTGTGTTAAGGCTCAGTATTAAAATGGACTGAGGCAGCACGCAGTTATGGAGATTGAGAGATAGGGTCCTAAAGTCAATAGGAAGTAGACTGCGGCCTTGGTGATCTAACAGTCTTGTCGTAGCAGTTCCCAGACCTCAGACTTATTAGCGGAAATTCCACCATTAGCCATGGTAAACACAATGTCAATAAGATAGCAAAGCCACAGGGAATGGTTTTAATTCCAAAATACTGAAATCCTATTGCCAACTGGAAAGTTCATATGCAACTGCTTTACAGGGATGGAAAATGAACCTAGGACGTGTGCGCTTTCTCTGCCTTAACTGGGAAGTCTTCCAGCATCCCAGCTTACGTGTATTACATTATACTCCAACATGGTGGAACAAATTGTATCTTGTTGCCTTAATAGTGATGTAATGTGAAAAAATGTGAGAGTTGAGTTGGCGAGTAATGGGAGCAATAAAAAAAAGGCACTCATGAGAGACTTGTTTGATTGGCATCATCTGTCTGTGTGGGTGTTCAGCTTCACCTGGCAGAGCCCTCCTCTCCTGGCCCACCTGTCATTTCTCCTTCCTCTCCCCTGACTCCCCGCTCCAAATAAAACCTGGATGATGTCACAGACACCCTTCTGGTGGGCTACTGCCAGAAATTGATTGGCTGGCTCAGTGTACCAATCATGTCAGCGATGTGAAATGAATAGGGAGACAGCTGCTTCAGGAAGAAGCAGATTTATATCTGTCTAGAAACATCACTCTCATACTAGATTTGTTTTCTGAATTGCAACTATTTTTATACAAAATCAAAGAATTGCAATGCAGAACTCCCCAGCTTGTATAGCATGTGTTTGCAATTTGGAGTCTCGTGGCTATGCTCTGCACATTTTAACATCTGTGAGGTCTGTCATGATGCACATGGAACATACTTTCTGAGCCAAATAGGACAAGCTCTCGGAACTCATCCATTAAAACCCTGTCTCTCATTACTTTGATCTATAGAGACAAAAAACAGAATGAAGAGCTGACGATGACTCGGATGAGGATTATGTGACTAGAGTCTATAGCTTTCAGCTGACTGATTGTGAATTTACGATATTGTATGTCTAACACGCTGGTCGGAACACTTGGCCTTCTTTTGAGGCCAGCTTTGCGAAGCTCCCTCCATGACTGCATATTTCCAGCATGTCCACCGTCTTCCAAAGGTGTTCAACCCAAATCTCTTCCAGATGACACGTGAGACACAGACTCTGTTTAGCTTAGTTTTGGGGGAGAGCTTCAAATATCAAAACTAGGGACAATATGTGATTCAGTACAAATACTGAATGATTTGGTGAGGATTTGAAGACAAACGGACAGTGCTAACTGTATATTTCTGTCTGGGGATTACCTGAGAGTGAGACATCCAAGCTGTCACTACTTTTCTCTTCCTGTTCTTGGTAAAGATCTACATTTTCTGCACAGAAGACATGCTTATGAACTTATTTTCCTGCAGTATAAACATAATCACATACAATGCATACATTTATTGTGTGAAGTCATATATATCAACAACAAACTGAAATTGGGTACAACTTAAACTTGAATGAAAATGACTCAAATGCCCCCTCTCCTGGTGACTTTGGAATACTGTGACGGACTGACTGACTACTATTAGTACTACTACTGCTACAACAATAGTACTACTGCTATTACTAATACTTATTCTTCTACTATGTATATATGCTTATATATATAATATATATAATAAATGATTGATGCATGAACATGTTCAGCCTCTGGTATGCACCTCTCAGCGTCACAAACCGTCTCTGAAGGAGGGGTGGCCTCACACTGCTGCCACTGAGCTTTCCTGGGAGTGTCTCCTTGTCTTCCACTGGTTTAGGTTAGGTTAGTCTAGCTGCAGTACTATGGGCGTGTGTGAAGCCCTCTGTGACATAGCTTGTAAATGGTCACAGAGAAATGCATTTGATTTGCTTTTGCTTCTACCATTAGTACTAATAAGTACTACGACTGCTACAGTGCTACTACCATTACTGCAACACTACTAATGTTCATACTATTACTGCTACTACTTCACTATGGTGCACCTTGTAATTAGGATGATCTGACCTGTAGTGTCTAAGGACTCATCCATGCTCATCCCTGATATGTCGCTGCTGTCCAGGGTCTCATCCTCCGAGGCTCCAGGCCTTTGGGCTGCTTGACCCTGGGTGGCTGCTTCCCCTGGAGCCCCGTCTGCAGAGACCAGGCTGCCAGGCTCCCCGTCCTCACCTGGCTCTTTTAACATAGAATGAAATAAACAACAACATGGCTTAGGGTTAGGGTTAGGGTTGGCTTAATTTAACTATACACTATTTGTATGTCGGTTTGCATAAAAGCAACTGCAAAATTAATACATGTAAATAAAAGTCAGATGATATAGAATTACTACCTCTTCTACGTGCTAAATCTGTTCCAATGATCTGTAAGGCTTTTGGGAATGTTTTACTTATTTTAAACACAATTCATATGTATTTATATTAGGGGAAGCAGCGTCACAAACAGTGTCGTTTTACCATTCCCCTCATCCCCTGGGCTTCCTCCAGTCAGCTCCCTGTACAGGGGAATGTGCTCCGTGTCTCGCAAGGCCTGCAGGAATGTGGAGAACCAGCCAGGAGGACATCTTACCACCCTTCGCAGCAGTTCACGAGCTCCTTCTTTTGGGGTTTTACCTGAAATCTAAGATATTATTGAACATGTTTACACTGCGTCGTGTAATCTAGAACCTCTTTCAGCTCCTTAATTCGTGGATTAGTACCCCCCCTTCTGGTTCAACCGTGGAACTACACATAGTAAATATGAACACAAAATATACAGTTGGCAAAGCACAATAATACAATTTCATTGACTATTACAGATACTTTTATACAGCTCTACGTATGTAGCCTAATTCAAAACATGCAATGGTGTATGTACGCTACTAGGAGTCAGGTGACTGTGCGGTGAGGGAATCAGACTAGTAATCTGAAGGTTGCCAGTTCGATTTCCGGCCGTGTCAAATGACGTTGTGTCCTTGGGCAAGGCATGTCCCTGTACTTACTGTAAATCGCTCTTGATAAGAGCGTCTGCTAAATGACTAAATGTAAATGTACTATGGGTCAGAGTTTAGGTCAAGTAGATAGCATAGTTGGCACACAGGCTAACAGACAGAACATAGACTACTCACAACTTCGATGTCCTCCTGGTTGAGAATGTCTAATTCAAAACACCTACGGGACACATCATTAGTCTTCATTTCCAAAAGTGTGGGTAGGAGAACTTGAATAAGTCGGACGCAGTAGTCATTCTCTGCCTCCGATGAGGGGCTTGGAGGGCGACCCTCCACATAACTCGCAGCATGTTGACAACCTGCTTCCGAGAGGGCAACCACGAAGGACCTGAACCAGCCAGCCGGGTACTGGTTTTTGATGAGCGTTTCAATGAGTAGGTCAACAGCCCGGATGTTGCTCTCTGTCTTTGCTTTGTTTTTGATTAGTTCTTTTTGCTCTACGTCTATGAAGTCTAGGTAATCCAGAACAGGCTCAACCTGGATAAGTTTGAGCAACCTGGGTCTGAGGACATCGATAAGATTTTTCCAAACGTCATCATCCTTAGTGCCCATTTCCCCCTCGTCGTGTCAGTACCACCCCGAAGATAGCTGGAATGCACACAACATAGCCAGTTGAGTGCCCTTTACTCAGAAGTGAGTCAGCTGGTTGCATTTCAATGTCAATGAAATCACTTTCGATTTCGTTTCTGTTCTTTTTTGATTGAGCAATTCTGTCACTCGCCACTAGGGGTCTCTGGGGAACTATCAGGGCCCTCTAGCCTCTCAGAGTGGGCCTAATATATTCTAAAAATATATATTTTAAAAGTAATCTGTTCTAATATTATTTTATCAATTCATAATTTGACAATCTAAAGACAATGTGTCTGAAATAAACCTTTCAATCCTGCCTATTCAGTTTGTGTTGGAATGTGTAGAGTTAAATGAAAAAATCCCTGTTGTCACTTTATCAGAATTTTGCTGCCTCCGTTGTTGGCAGGAAAATGCTTTGCAGCTCTGTGATTGGTGGTCCAGCTATGAATTTACGGAAGGACGATTAATAGTAGGTGTGTTCGACTTCATGCAACACCGGCAGCTCCGACAGCCGACTGCAGCTGTCTGAGTTAAAGCAGTGAATGCCATTGGCTGCTTCAAGTCAGCCGGCTGCAGACGGCTGTCGGCGCCGTCGGCGGGGCATGAAGTCGAACACACCTAGGTATTAAATGAAAAACGAATTTCCATTGACCAATCATATCTTCCCTCTAAATGGGTGGGCTTTGTTATCGCTAACTTTATAACAAGGTCCGCCCGCTGTGAGGAATGCGATCACAAGCTAATAAACTAGCTAACTTAACGTTAGCTTGTTCGTTCACTTCACAATGGAAGTCGCGAGTAACGTTCCCGCTAGGAGGACATTGTTTAACATTTGTTATGTGCGCCGTTTTCAAGGTGAACTTTTAATGAGAAGTTGGAGTTAATCGGCAAAGGAAGACCTTGATTTTGGGCAGAAAACCAAAGCTTTTGAGAGGCATTTCAACTCCAGCAGTTGAAATGCAGCAATGCTGTGTGCGCGCTGTATCGTGTTTTTTGGGGTCAGAGGGCCAAGGTTTAAGAGTCACGGTTCGCTATTGTAACGTGAAAGTGAACACAATCAATCTACAAAGAATGAGGATTTTGCTTTGAAAACAGATTACACAGCAATATTTTGTATTCTTTGTATATTTTTATTCCTTAAAATAGGTAAGTTAATTTCCTAAACCAACAGTGTTTTACATAATGAAGGTAGTTATGTTTCATAGTTGAGACATTCAAAATATCTGGTGCTGTAGGTGTGTCAGTGACAGACTTTTAAAATGCACAAAATCAAAGTGTATATATAATGTCTATTGTAACGTTTGTTTTAGGACCAAAGTGATTCAATCTTTATCTGAAACATAAACACTGGCCTGATCTTTTATTGCCATTAAAGTACATGTACCTTTGTTTCAGTCATTAAACAGTCATTTTTTCAGGGTCTTTTTAAAATAAGTGACAGGTACACATAAAACAAGGTTTTGTGATTTAATGTCTCATGTCCACTGTAGCGATGTGGAAGTGGAGAGTCTTCATGGCCTGTGGAGAGGCCCCTTCCACATCCTCCTGTTGGACTTCATCCTACTAACATGCAATGCAGTATTATAATATCAAGGATATAATTGTATAGATACTTCTATACAATCAAAATGACTTCAAAAGTAGATTTTTCTTTAATTATGCGTGCTTTATGCATTATGACAGTACCAAATTAAATGAAATAAGAGGAAAGGGAACTGCATTGCTGAGTGTTCAAACTCTGTAGTGCAAATACTTGTTCAGGTGATAAAGGTAGTTCAACTTGAACGCTTTGTAGGAAAATAGCTATTTGAAAGTTCAAAAAGTGAATGTTTTTGTTTATAATTTTGTGCTACATCTAATATATCATTACAACCAAATCCCATCATAGATGTCTTAGGATTTATAAGTAATAACAGTTTTCTTTTTGTTTTGTTTTACATTTGTAAGTCATACAAGATGTTCTTTAACATGAATGTGCATTGACTAACAATAACAATGGAAAACAATGTGATTTTGCTGATTTTGTTCATGAATATAATGTAAGCTACATTAGTTGACTTATTTGATTTTTGGACTTAGTTATAGGCACGACACCCCATCTATCCCTTTAGACTATTAATCTGCTAGTTTTCATTTTGTCATGTGTTTCACTACACACTTAAGAGAGTAAAAGCAAGTGTAATATTAAAACAAAACTGAAACGTTTGGACATGGATTGTACAGTACAGTATATTATATGCTACATTTGGTTCAAATAAGCAGTGCAAAAAATTAAATCAATACATAAATGTACTGCCTTGTAGACATGCCAACATCACACTTGCTTGTCAGTGGTGTGACTCAGAGATAACATGCAACAGAAAACACTCTCAACATGCACGTTAGCTTATCTACCTGGACTAGCACGTATGGTGTCTGTGCTGCTGGCAGTGGAACATCTAGGGTGCATGTACATGTGAAATAATGCACATGGTTTAAGGAAGAAAACTCCAGCATACTGCACCTCACATATTGCAATGCGACAGTCCAGGAAACCCTGAGTCGTACTTCAGTTATACGAGTGGCAACACTTTACATTAGTTTGATCCCACAGTTGAATAGTAATTCTGTAATTACTTCGATGACAGTTTAGGAAAATTGCATTATAGAAATGTCTGTGTTACTGTTGAAAACTGTATTCTAGGTATTTCTGGATTAAACTGTATCATAGAGATACAGTAGATTTAAATCCCAACGTTGTTTTTCTGAAAGTAATTACAGTGTCACTATGCAGGTTAGAGCCAGTGGTCGTGAAGCTCTCTGTGAGGGCTACGGTCTGGGCGGCCCGGGGTCCGAGGCTGGTCGCAGACACATGTTGTTTTCTGGGGACAGGACTGAAGGTGAGCAGGTGTCAACTGGAAGAAGGATGGATTTCGAGTGTTGATGGGTTGTGGTTGGTTGTTGCTGTTGTTGTGGTGGTAGTGGTATTGTGTGTCTTTGTACAAAGAGTGCTGTCAGGTTCTCCCCCAGGGGCGGGGGCACCTGGGACAAGACCGACAACGAGGCTTTGGGGTCTGGAAGAGTCCTCTCTAGGCTGAGTTCAGTACCCTGGGGACGGACACACACAGACACACAGACACACACACAGACACACACAGACACATTAGCACACGTGTCTGTAATATGACCTCACGTTTTGTCACGTGAGAGTACACACAGCTTCCAAAACCCGTGTGACAAAACAGAGTGAATATTCCCAAACATCCACTGCCTCCAGGGCACCAAGACAGAGCCATACGTACCTGTGTGGATGCATGGCTGAAGAAATGGCTGGGCATCAGGGCAGCGATGGGCTGGATCCTCACCGCGGGCCTCAGGTAGTCTGGGCTGCCGGTCACTGTGCTGTAGGCTGGAGGACCCAGGGTGGACTGCCTCTGCAGCAGCTGCAGGATGGTGTGGATGTCCGTGGTCATCTGGGACTCCAGTCTGGAACCAGTGGACAGGAGATGGGGAGGGGTTTGGAGAGTAAATGTTGCTGACTGTGTAAGGTATTGGAAAGGTTGTCAGGAAAAGAGAAGCCAGTCTGTACAGCCACAGCAGCCTCAGTGTGGGCACTCTGGTGGAGGGTTACGTTCACTAGGGGGAGCTTGGGTTCTGCTTTGGCTTCCAGCCCTCGGCAGTAGTACGGTCGACGCCAAATCACAAGGCCTGAGAGCACATTCTGTCAGCTGGTTTTTCCCTTAGTAGGCCAGTGATGAAGCTTTCTTTGAGGGTGATAATGAATATGCAGTGGAGGTGTGATCAGTGCGTTTAAGAGGAATAATTAGCTTTCACTCATAAACATTCTTTATCGTCATAAAAGCTACATTCGGACTGCTATATTAGCCTCTATATGTGCTCATGCTGAATAATTGTGGAATCCCTAAATAGTCCCTATCAGAATATTGGACACTCTTGGCTTCATGGCTAGACAAATGCATACTCTGTACAAGAGGGTGCATGCATGGCATCTTCACTAATGAGAGTCTCACAGCTTATAAAAAGGAGTCATAGATCTCCTATGTGCTAACAACAAACAGGAGAGAGATGTTTTCCTTGGCTCCACAGTAAGTCCAGCTAGTAATGATTTCAGTGGGGCTCTTCCTGGCTGCTGGCAGCCCATTACGAGACTCTCTGAAAGGCAGCGGCGCGCAGCAGAGCCGACCCTGTAGCATCTGCCATCTGGTAAAGCAGGGTCAGCGATAGTGCGCTGGATAATACGTATGTGTCTTATTTGAGATGGGACCCAGAGATCCAGCAGCCCTGCCACTGAGCTGGCGCCTCTTCTTCTGTGATAATTCCAGCTAAAAATACCACCTGCTGCTCTCGTGTGCCTGTCTGCCTCTCTGGGCGGTCTGGAGGCTGCAGGTGAGCTGTTATCTCCCCACTCAACCTGCCTGCCTGCCTCAGGAGGTAATGGGGATTCGAATGTATGAAAGCGAGACGCGCGTGCGTGCCAAGTAGCTAATTTGCATGTTGTGATGCACACTGCAGATCTAGCTGGGGACGGTGTTTCGCTGCCATCTCTCGTGTGGTTTCACCAGCCTCCCTCTGGACCTGGAACAGCCCTGCCTGTCTTAGCCCTGCCTGTCTTAGGCCTGCCTGTCTCAGCCCTGCCTGTCTCAGCCCTGCCTGTCTTAGCCCTGCCTGTCTTAGCCCTGCCTGTCTTAGCCCTGCCTGTTTTAGACCTGCCTGTCTTAGCCCTGCCTGTCTTAGTCCTGCCTGTCTTAGCCCTGCCTGTCTTAGTCCTGCCTGTCTTAGGCCTGCCTGTTTTAGACCTGCCTGTCTTAGCCCTGCCTGTCTTAGTCCTGCCTGTCTTAGCCCTGCCTGTCTTAGTCCTGCCTGTCTTAGGCCTGCCTGTTTTAGACCTGCCTGTCTTAGCCCTGCCTGTCTCAGCCCTGCCTGTCTCAGCCCTGCCTGTCTTAGTCCTGCCTGTTTTAGTCCTGCCTGTCTCAGCCCTGCCTGTCTTAGTCCTGCCTGTCTCAGCCCTGCCTGTCTCAGCCCTGCCTGTCTTAGTCCTGCCTGTTTTAGTCCTGCCTGTCTCAGCCCTGCTGTCTGTTTGGGGATTCATGGATGTATTGGTGCTATAAGGAGGATTCAGCTTTCAACACACGCAAACACGCACACACAAACACACACACAGAGCAGGACTATAACAGAAATGGCTTTCTATTGCACTGTAGGTGACAGTAAAGGAAAGGCCTCAATGGAGAAATGATATCAAAAATATGATTTTTCCAGCAATTCATTGTCATTGTTGTTCTCTGCATTATACAGCCTGCTACAGTGCTCAGGTTGGGGTGGAAATACTCCACCTGTTCAGATGTTCCTGCAGCTGATCCAGACGTTGCTCCACCTCGCCATACGTGATCTCACTCGCCGAGTCGTCCTCTCCTTGCTCTCCTTGCGATTGTGCTGACTCATCCAGGAGGTCTGTGGGCTTTTCACAAGCCCATTCATCATCACACAGATCTGGTGAGCGAGGCACAAACACACATACCTTACACCTCACATGTGGGTCATCCCGCTGTAATCACTAAACCAACCAACCGCTGAATATAGCATGCTATTAATCTTCCGCAGGAAGCTGTGTCGTGGCTTTGCTTGTAATTTATTAGCCTGCGTGTTGCAGGAGACCTGTTAGTACAACGGCATTTCCTCGCAGCTGAGAGCAGCTATCTGTGCTAACTCATTGTTATCTTTGGTGGGCACCTGCTGGGTCTAGCTATCCACTCGGGTCCTCTGGTGTCTCAGAGAGGCTGCTTTTGTGTTTTGCTACAGGCAGTAATGGCTAGTCCTGTCTTTGATGACATTATCAGCATAGCAGGCTCCTCAGTGGCATTCGGAAAGGCTTGTTAACCTGTGTGTCGTTGCCCCCGACCTTTCCCTTCCTCACTGTTGTGTACACAAGATAACACTGAATGCTTCTCCATACTGTTTCTTGATACTATTCGAGTCATACGTAACTGAAAACCTCCCCACCAGACCACCCTACTATGCTGTACCCCGATAAACAGATGTTTTCAAGCAAACCCTTCTCCTAAATCTGTAAATCTGTCTGTTTCCAGAACACTGAACCAAGCGAAGAATTGGCGTGACTAATCTTAAACCGTGAGGCGTGCGGTTTCCTTCAACAAAAGGGGTCAAGGTGAGGAGCATGGAAACCTGACATGGTTCTCAGTTGTCTCGGAGCGCACAGCTTTAAGGTAAGAATGTGGATGGCTGAAAGGGAACTAGGACACAGTATGCTTGCACACTGCAAGAGCCATGTCAGAGGCAAAAGCAGATTTTCCTAAAGCCTCGAAAAAAGGATAGAGTATGACTAAGCCTTTGAAAGAACAAGCTCCACTGAGATTTTCCTTAGTGCTTATTCCATGGCAGGGATGTGAGGACCACAGGCACCGGGTGCGGAGCTTTAGGCAGGGACTTAACACCGGAGAAGATTTGATTGATATGCTATTTTTGAGTTTGTTTGGCTCGTACGCAGGTGCAGTGTCTGCTAGAGGGCCTGACACGCTGCTCTGCAAACACTTGACCTCCTGTTCAGGCCGGTCGTGCACTCAAACGTTCCTCATCAGAATCCGTCAGAAAGACAAGGACCTGTTTGTCTGTCAGACGGCCACGGTGCTGGAGTAATTGGATGATGTTTCCTGTGATCCTCTTAAAGGGGTTGTTTACTATTGTGGCTTTTTCATTTCCTTGCGTTGCCATGAAGTCAGTTCTGGAGAGGCGAAGGGGACGGCCAGTCCTGACCTAAAGCCTGCCTGATGAATGACTCTCAATCCCATTTGAAATGCAGATGAGGCTAGAATCATCGTACCCTACAGGGATGCATGACCATGGATGTTCTTTTTGATCTCACTAACTCAACGTACCGTGACCACCTTCTAATGAGGCCACCGTCTAAACATGTTCCCTGCATGTTTGCTTCCGCCTCCTGCAATCTGACCCACAACACTGAGCTACCTTCAAACGAGGGGCTCTTGTCCATGTTATCTCTGGGCAGGGGCTCTCCCGCGTGGTGTGCGTCCGGCCCTTGAGTGGCGGCCTCCACAGACGAGCAACCCTTCCCCCCTCTTCCCAGAGACCGTAGCTCCTCCTTCTCCCAGTCTTTCATGTCCTCCGAACCCCTCTTCAGGCCCGAGAACGCATCCCTCTTCCTCCCCGAGTCCTGCTCCACTTCCTTGATGCTTCCCCCTGTGGAACGGTAATGAAGCAGAGTTAGAGGAACACACCGTTCTCTGGCCCCGAGAGGAAGGTTCGTCCTCAGAGGGAGCCGCTCACAGGGGAAAAACAAGGAACCGCCTTGTGTCTTCAGAGTTCAGGAGAGGAGGATGTGATGCTGCTGCTTCTCTGTGCAAGTTTACCTTTCGACGGATGTGGAGTGAAGGAGATACGCCTCCTTCGCTTGTTATCCTCTCCCTCTGAGTCACTGCCGTGAGAATACATGGGCTGTAGGAAGAGGGTGGTACATAATTAAAAAGAATACCCTTGAAAGAATACCACTGCATTTTAGAAGAACTGTTGAAGAACTGTTCTGAAAGGATCCTACTGCAATTGATCTATGTAGTACTCTATCCAACTATCCATGTTCCATTTAGAAACCACACAAATTGCACCAAACACTTGTGCTACAGTGCCACCTGAGCCCTCATAAAAAAAACATACAGTAAGTAACATTATGAGAAAACCAATAAATCAGATCTTTATCTTTCTGTGTATTTGACATAAATCTGATGTGTGTACAGTATAGATGCACCACCTCTACTTTCACGTTGTCGTCTCTGAGGTTGAAGGTCAGCTCAAGATTAGTCAGGAAGAGGTCAGCGAACTCAGGGTACATGTCCAGCACCTCCAGGATCTCCTCTCTCTGGATGGTGTGCAGGTCGCAGTAGCTCAGTGCTCGCACATCCGCGTTGGACTTCCCCGGCTTGGCGTACAGGTGGATCATCTCTCCAAAGATGTCGTTCTTCCCTGGGGGAGAGACGTGAGATGTGCAGTAGGGGTGATATGAGATTCGTTATTTGACGTACGAGAGATTTTACATATGATTAAGACATTTTAAAGCTTGCTGAATGGATGGATGCTGTGTTTGTGCAACCTGAACGGTCACATAATTTGGTGAGGCTTTTTCTTTGGGGTGCAAAGTCGCTGTTGTATTCACAAACAGTGTAACTGGAGGTAGGATCATGTTACATTGGAAGGTACAGTATGAGAGAAGCTTTCTTAATTCCCCAGGTCCTACTCAAAGTAGTTCTCTAAGAATCTCAGGAGATTATGTGGATTTGGTTGACGGAGTGAACTGGGCTGCTTCTCCAGTACAAGAAGAAAGACAAACCTGTCAGTTTTCCTTTGAGGATTATGAACATCGGTGCTTCTCCTGCCTGTGGAAGCTTCACGTTCTCTGGTCTTCTGTTCTAGTGGTCTTGGTTTCAGATCCTCTGATTCATAATTCAAACAAAGCAACGTCTGCCAACTCAAACCAACTTTGATGCAGGGAGTGGAGGGTTCGAGAATGACTTACTTTTTTCTTCATTTACTTCACTTCAGACGGAATACATGCATTGTGATTTTTTTTCTCGAACAATGAGGTCATTATCAATTACTTTATGGTAATTACGGATATAATTCATGGCAGCAGGTGGATAATGAAGTTGCTGTGCCACGGGAGGACCCAAAGGGGACGGTAGCACAAAGGGCATGTTGAAAGGGCCTGTCACGGGTGCAGGGTTTGACTAAATGTCAGTGCTTCAAGCAGCGTGTGGTGTAAAAGAGATGCAGCAGGTTGGGGTGTGACGGCTTCTGACCTATGAGCAGAGTCCTGGGGCAGCTCTGCACCTCGTCAGCAGGGAGCGAGCAACCGTGCCGACCGGACGTCACGGAAACGCATTCAGCACAGACCCTACCCTGACACGCATTCAGCACAGACCCTACCCTGACACGCATTCAGCACAGACCCTACCCTGACACGCATTCAGCACAGACCCTACCCTGACACACATTCAGCACAGACCCTACCCTGACACGCATTCAGCTCAGACCCTACCCTGACACGCATTCAGCACAGACCCTACCCTGACACGCATTCAGCACAGACCCTACCCTGACACACATTCAGCACAGACCCTACCCTGACACGCATTCAGCACAGACCCTACCCTGACACACATTCAGCACAGACCCTACCCTGACACGCATTCAGCACAGACCCTACCCTGACACACATTCAGCAAAGACCCTACCCTAACACGCATTCAGCTCAGACCCTACCCTGACACGCATTCAGCACAGACCCTACCCTGACACACATTCAGCACAGACCCTACCCTAACACACATTCAGCACAGACCCTACCCTGACACGCATTCAGCACAGACCCTACCCTAACACGCATTCAGCACAGACCCTACCCTGACACGCATTCAGCACAGACCCTACCCTGACACGCATTCAGCACAGACCCTACCCTGACACGCATTCAGCACAGACCCTACCCTAACACGCATTCAGCACAGACCCTACCCTGACACACATTCAGCACAGACCCTACCCTGACACGCATTCAGCACAGACCCTACCCTGACACGCATTCAGCACAGACCCTACCCTGACACGCATTCAGCACAGACCCTACCCTGACACGCATTCAGCACAGACCCTACCCTGACACGCATTCAGCACAGACCCTACCCTGACACGCATTCAGCACAGACCCTACCCTGACACGCATTCAGCACAGACCCTACCCTAACACACATTCAGCACAGACCCTACCCTAACACACATTCAGCACAGACCCTACCCTGACACGCATTCAGCACAGACCCTACCCTGACACGCATTCAGCACAGACCCTACCCTAACACACATTCAGCACAGACCCTACCCTGACACACATTCAGCACAGACCCTACCCTAACACGCATTCAGCTCAGACCCTACCCTGACACGCATTCAGCACAGACCCTACCCTGACACGCATTCAGCTCAGACCCTACCCTGACACGCATTCAGCACAGACCCTACCCTGACACGCATTCAGCACAGACCCTACCCTGACACGCATTCAGCACAGACCCTACCCTGACACGCATTCAGCACAGACCCTACCCTGACACGCATTCAGCTCAGACCCTACCCTGACACGCATTCAGCACAGACCCTACCCTGACACGCATTCAGCACAGACCCTACCCTGACACACATTCAGCACAGACCCTACCCTAACACACATTCAGCTCAGACCCTACCCTAACACACATTCAGCACAGACCCTACCCTAACACACATTCAGCACAGACCCTACCCTGACACACATTCAGCACAGACCCTACCCTGACACGCATTCAGCACAGACCCTACCCTGACACACATTCAGCACAGACCCTACCCTGACACGCATTCAGCACAGACCCTACCCTAACACGCATTCAGCACAGACCCTACCCTGACACACATTCAGCACAGACCCTACCCTAACACGCATTCAGCACAGACCCTACCCTGACACGCATTCAGCACAGACCCTACCCTAACACACATTCAGCACAGACCCTACCCTGACACACATTCAGCACAGACCCTACCCTGACACGCATTCAGCACAGACCCTACCCTAACACACATTCAGCACAGACCCTACCCTGACACGCATTCAGCACAGACCCTACCCTAACACACATTCAGCTCAGACCCTACCCTGACACACATTCAGCACAGACCCTACCCTGACACGCATTCAGCACAGACCCTACCCTGACACGCATTCAGCACAGACCCTACCCTAACACACATTCAGCACAGACCCTACCCTGACACGCATTCAGCACAGACCCTACCCTAACACACATTCAGCACAGACCCTACCCTGACACGCATTCAGCACAGACCCTACCCTAACACGCATTCAGCACAGACCCTACCCTGACACACATTCAGCACAGACCCTACCCTAACACACATTCAGCACAGACCCTACCCTGACACGCATTCAGCACAGACCCTACCCTAACACACATTCAGCACAGACCCTACCCTGACACGCATTCAGCTCAGACCCTACCCTGACACGCATTCAGCACAGACCCTACCCTAACACACATTCAGCACAGACCCTACCCTGACACGCATTCAGCACAGACCCTACCCTGACACACATTCAGCACAGACCCTACCCTAACACACATTCAGCACAGACCCTACCCTGACACACATTCAGCACAGACCCTACCCTGACACACATTCAGCACAGACCCTACCCTGACACACATTCAGCACAGACCCTACCCTAACACACATTCAGCACAGACCCTACCCTAACACACATTCAGCACAGACCCTACCCTGACACGCATTCAGCACAGACCCTACCCTGACACGCATTCAGCTCAGACCCTACCCTGACACACATTCAGCACAGACCCTACCCTGACACGCATTCAGCACAGACCCTACCCTGACACGCATTCAGCACAGACCCTACCCTAACACACATTCAGCTCAGACCCTACCCTAACACACATTCAGCACAGACCCTACCCTAACACGCATTCAGCACAGACCCTACCCTGACACGCATTCAGCACAGACCCTACCCTGACACACATTCAGCACAGACCCTACCCTAACACACATTCAGCACAGACCCTACCCTAACACACATTCAGCACAGACCCTACCCTGACACGCATTCAGCACAGACCCTACCCTGACACGCATTCAGCACAGACCCTACCCTGACACGCATTCAGCTCAGACCCTACCCTGACACGCATTCAGCACAGACCCTACCCTGACACGCATTCAGCACAGACCCTACCCTGACACGCATTCAGCACAGACCCTACCCTGACACGCATTCAGCACAGACCCTACCCTAACACACATTCAGCACAGACCCTACCCTGACACACATTCAGCACAGACCCTACCCTGACACGCATTCAGCACAGACCCTACCCTAACACGCATTCAGCACAGACCCTACCCTAACACACATTCAGCACAGACCCTACCCTGACACGCATTCAGCACAGACCCTACCCTGACACGCATTCAGCTCAGACCCTACCCTAACACACATTCAGCACAGACCCTACCCTAACACACATTCAGCACAGACCCTACCCTGACACGCATTCAGCACAGACCCTACCCTAACACACATTCAGCACAGACCCTACCCTGACACACATTCAGCACAGACCCTACCCTAACACACATTCAGCACAGACCCTACCCTGACACGCATTCAGCAAAGACCCTACCCTAACACACATTCAGCACAGACCCTACCCTAACACGCATTCAGCACAGACCCTACCCTGACACGCATTCAGCACAGACCCTACCCTGACACGCATTCAGCACAGACCCTACCCTGACACGCATTCAGCACAGACCCTACCCTGACACGCATTCAGCACAGACCCTACCCTGACACACATTCAGCACAGACCCTACCCTGACACACATTCAGCTCAGACCCTACCCTGACACGCATTCAGCACAGTGCCTACCCTAACACACATTCAGCACAGACCCTACCCTGACACACATTCAGCTCAGACCCTACCCTGACACGCATTCAGCACAGTGCCTACCCTAACACACATTCAGCACAGACCCTACCCTAACACACATTCAGCTCAGACCCTACCCTGACACACATTCAGCTCAGACCCTACCCTGACACGCATTCAGCACAGTGCCTACCCTAACACACATTCAGCACAGACCCTACCCTGACACACATTCAGCACAGACCCTACCCTGACACACATTCAGCACAGACCCTACCCTGACACACATTCAGCACAGACCCTACCCTGACACGCATTCAGCACAGACCCTACCCTGACACACATTCAGCACAGACCCTACCCTGACACACATTCAGCACAGACCCTACCCTGACACACATTCAGCTCAGACCCTACCCTGACACGCATTCAGCTCAGACCCTACCCTAACACGCATTCAGCTCAGACCCTACCCTGACACGCATTCAGCACAGACCCTACCCTGACACGCATTCAGCACAGACCCTACCCTAACACGCATTCAGCACAGACCCTACCCTGACACACATTCAGCACAGACCCTACCCTGACACACATTCAGCACAGACCCTACCCTAACACGCATTCAGCTCAGACCCTACCCTGACACGCATTCAGCTCAGACCCTACCCTAACACGCATTCAGCTCAGACCCTACCCTAACACACATTCAGCACAGACCCTACCCTGACACGCATTCAGCTCAGACCCTACCCTGACACACATTCAGCACAGACCCTACCCTAACACGCATTCAGCTCAGACCCTACCCTGACACACATTCAGCTCAGACCCTACCCTGACACACATTCAGCACAGACCCTACCCTAACACGCATTCAGCTCAGACCCTACCCTGACACACATTCAGCACAGACCCTACCCTAACACGCATTCAGCTCAGACCCTACCCTAACACACATTCAGCACAGACCCTACCCTAACACACATTCAGCACAGACCCTACCCTGACACACATTCAGCACAGACCCTACCCTAACACACATTCAGCTCAGACCCTACCCTGACACGCATTCAGCTCAGACCCTACCCTGACACGCATTCAGCACAGACCCTACCCTGACACGCATTCAGCACAGACCCTACCCTAACACACATTCAGCACAGACCCTACCCTGACACGCATTCAGCTCAGACCCTACCCTGACACGCATTCAGCACAGACCCTACCCTAACACACATTCAGCACAGACCCTACCCTGACACGCATTCAGCTCAGACCCTACCCTGACACGCATTCAGCACAGACCCTACCCTGACACGCATTCAGCACAGACCCTACCCTAACACACATTCAGCACAGACCCTACCCTGACACGCATTCAGCACAGACCCTACCCTGACACGCATTCAGCACAGACCCTACCCTAACACACATTCAGCTCAGACCCTACCCTAACACACATTCAGCTCAGACCCTACCCTAACACACATTCAGCTCAGACCCTACCCTAACACACATTCAGCACAGACCCTACCCTGACACGCATTCAGCACAGACCCTACCCTGACACACATTCAGCACAGACCCTACCCTGACACACATTCAGCACAGACCCTACCCTGACACACATTCAGCACAGACCCTACCCTGACACACATTCAGCACAGACCCTACCCTGACACACATTCAGCACAGACCCTACCCTGACACGCATTCAGCACAGACCCTACCCTAACACGCATTCAGCACAGACCCTACCCTGACACACATTCAGCACAGACCCTACCCTGACACACATTCAGCACAGACCCTACCCTGACACACATTCAGCACAGACCCTACCCTGACACACATTCAGCACAGTGCCTACCCTAACACACATTCAGCACAGACCCTACCCTGACACGCATTCAGCACAGACCCTACCCTGACACACATTCAGCTCAGACCCTACCCTAACACGCATTCAGCACAGACCCTACCCTAACACACATTCAGCACAGACCCTACCCTGACACGCATTCAGCACAGACCCTACCCTGACACGCATTCAGCACAGACCCTACCCTGACACGCATTCAGCACAGACCCTACCCTGACACACATTCAGCTCAGACCCTACCCTAACACACATTCAGCACAGACCCTACCCTAACACACATTCAGCACAGACCCTACCCTGACACGCATTCAGCACAGTGCCTACCCTAACACTGTACCGTATATGGGCTTGGGCAGGACGCAGGGCCTGTGAGATCTCCTCACATTTTCTGTGAAATGTATTCATGGGTTCTTCTGCAAGGCTCCTACTTGTGCAGAGCTCAGACCCTAATATGTCACGCGTGGCTCCGGTGAGCTTTCGTTTCATGAAAAATAGTCTGCTTAATCCTGGCATGGTCTGTTACACCTGTAAGAGATTCACAGGTGGGACTTTTCGTGGAAGAAGTTTTTTTTCTTCTTGTTTGCCACTGTAACAGTCTGTTGCACCGTAGCCGAGAGCCATTATTAATGTTAGGCATTGATATTAGACGCAATAGGAAGATGAACAGCAGCATTTTCCTTTCCTCTCACATGCTGTACCTTTCCCTCCTGCTGTTCAGCCCTGGCAGAAAAGCGTTCCGCGGCGCTGTGCACACGAGAGCTATGTCACTGTGCTCTTTGAAGTTGCCAGACAGACTCATACGGAGCCGCATAATAGAAATGTCAGGGTCTCTATCTCGCAGTAATATAAACACTACTTAGGTATTAAAAACACAGCACATCATGGTTTGAGAATTACCAAGCTGTCCTTCCCATTGTCTTGTGTGCAATTTATGGAATAGCCCAGTTCAGAATACACCGCTGAAGAACTTGTTACGTTCTCGTCAGTCTGAAGAGAAGACACGGAGTTGTCACAGACGATGTGGATTGGTGATCTCCACAGGAGGGAGGGACGTGAGGCCAGAACAAAAGGCCCTGCTTTCCTTTTGGGCTTCCCTCTGCGGGAGCTGGACTAACTACCTCAGCCAGTGACAGCTAACCTGCCTGCACACGGCCCAGTGCCTGGGAACCCGGCACTGGAGATAAAGTACCATGAATCATTAATTCACGTTATCCGTCCAACGAGGCTCCGAAAAGATACAGATTTAATTAAATGTCTAACCATGTATGTATAAACAAAGAGGATAGGAAATTAAATATTAATGACAGCATCAGTGTAAGTGCTCCCCTAACCTTGTTATAAAAACGTCTGAATAGGATCTGTGTATTACCCAGACCAGTGACGAGGTGTCTTTGTTACTGAACTGACAGTAAATATTTGTTACATTATGCCTCATAAAATGATGGTCTTATAAGCAAGCGATGAGCGATCATTGAATAGTGAAGACGTATCTCCAGAGTCTCACTGGAGTCGATAGTTCTCTGTTTTCATGTGTTCATGTGACCATCCATACCATGGTAACACCAACAGAACATACAGTGAACATACAATCTCTCCAGGTCATGCCCACCCAAGGGTGCTTACCTAAGATGGCCACCACAATGTCGTCCTTCAGGATCTCGATGGAGCCGCGCGACAGAAAGTAGAGAGCAGTGAGCACGTCCCCGCTGTGGACCAGGGTGTCCCCCGGGGGGGCGTGCGTGGTCTGGAAGCGCATGGCCAGCGCCCGCAGGCAGCCCTTGGTGGCTCCCTGGAAGGCCCTGCAGTCCTCCAGCAGGTTCTTGTTCAGGTGGAGGCAGATGTCTGCCTGGAGACACTCTGGGAAGCCTTTAAGCACCTGCAGCGTGGACAAGGACAGGAATCACAACACAGGAAGTGGAGAGGTTGGGGTGATGGAGGACATTTAGCCGATGTCCTGTGCTGTTTTTACACTAGAGCAGGAACCAGGGTGTAGTTTATCTCTACAAGAATACAGGAACAGAATCTACTTACCTCTTCAAACAAAAACACCTCAATTCAACTCATACAATAGAGATACAGCACAACAAAGTGTCACAGTGTAACATAATTTTTTAATTGGTGTAAAAAAAAAAGAAAAAGATATAGTGAAGTAAAATACTGTCCACGCCTGTCTAAGGTTTACTACTCAAATTGTGCTCTTGTGCAAACTCGTGCCACACCATGCCTGCCTGTGAATCACATATGCTCATGCCCTTAAGCTACAAGCACTCTTTTTAATGAAAAGCTGGCATGCAATTTGCAGGTCAACATTGGCACACGGCAAACAGGAAAATTACATGAAAGCTTAAGCACTTTGCCCATTATTATACGTACATCAACGTCACACGATGACACATGCAGTAAGAAAACAAACTAAACATGAAGGAAACATAGAGGGTGCAAGAAATAAAGGAGGTTGGAGTGGGGTTTTGGTTGGGGATGAAACAGCCTGGACCAACATTAACCATCATCTTTTTGACCAGAATTATCTTTAAATCCCAAACTGTGGAGAAATAGTCCAACACATACAAATAATGTCAAAATGAATATGTACCTCCTGCTCTTACCAAGGATGTGATGTTGTAACCCACCAGAGAAGCAGAAGGGGGAGAGAAGGTTTGTAAGCACAGTGTGTTCGTTTGTCGTTTCACATGCCACTGTAACGTACCACAACGTCAGATCAATCGTGGATCTTCTTGATTGAAGTACGATATACACTAAAGAGTCTAACTCTTTAGACTCAAAGCTCAAAGAGAGGTTGATGGAGGACCCTGTTGCCCTCTGCTTACCGTGTTCATGTCGATGCCGTTGGTGTACGTCCAGGAGTGCTGGAAGTACTCCTCCAGGCGCTGGCGGAGGGGGTTGGGGATCTGGTGGAAGCGGATGAACTCTCGCACCCGCAGCATCTGGGTGTGGTAGCGCGCCGTGCCCGAGTACAGGCGCTGGATGATGGCCGACACGTTCCCGAAGATGCTGGCGTACATGAGGGCTGGCGGAGGTCAGAGGTTAAAGGTCAGGCAGATGACTCAGTACATGAGGGCTGGACGAGGTCAGAGGTTAAAGGTCAGACAGATGACTCAGTACATGAGGGCTGGCGGAGGAGAGATGCAGTGATGGGGACATTCTTATTGAATGTGCTCCATACTGAATGACATGTATTGTGTTCTAAAATCGGATGGCCCAGAGTCACACTGACCATAAAGGTACAGTTATTGCGCATCTTTTGAACCCAGGTATTTTCAAACGCACCAGTGTAGGAAAGTAGGCGTTGTTAAACACTCAAAACACGTGAAAGGACTCACAGCCGATGAGCATGACGCAGATGGAGAAGATCTTCTCAGAGTTGGTGTTGGGGGAGACGTTCCCGAAGCCCACGCTGGTCAGACTGCTGAAGGTGAAGTACAGCGCCGTCACGTACTTGTCCTTGATGGATGGACCGGAGTTGGGGTCGCTGTAGTTGTAGCGCTTCCCGATGGACACGCCCAGGTTGTCCAGCCAGCCAATCTTGTGCTCCAGGTACGGTTTCTCCACGTTCCCGATGGCGTACCAGATGCAGGCCAGCCAATGGGCGATGAGCGCGAAGATGCACATGAGCAGCATGAGGACTGCAGCGCCGTACTCAGAGTAGCGGTCCAGCTTCCTGGCCACGCGGACCAATCGCAGCAGCCTGGCGGTCTTCAGAAGGCCAATCAGAGTTGTGGTCTGAAGATACAAGATGTGGGAGTCACACGATGTTAAGCTGCTGCTGGCTGTTCAGCTTTGGGACAACTGTAATCATAGGAACAATGTCAGACACTGAGAAGAAAATAGCGAGTTACCTTCGGTACAAAATATGATTCCTTCTGAGTATCTTTAACACGGTGGATCCTTACTTCAATTATGCCCACGCTACATAGAAATCTAGGCTCAGCCATGTAAACCAACGTTTTTTTCTCTCGCAGATCCTTCCTAATTAACTTCACCTTTCCAAAAAAAAAAATCAAAACTGCCCTTAATCAACAACAGTAATGAGTTTTCTGCGCTGTCCCTTTAAACAGCGTAATTCAAAGACTCTTGATGCTGGCAACTCTCCACGGCTTTGTGTTTTAGGCCAAATTAACTCACGTCTACAGGAACAAGCACCCAGCAGATACATCCTCCTTTCCTGAAGTCTGCAGGGGAGCTAACGCCGCTCCCAGGCCCTGGGAGACTCACTTTGCTTCGTCTCATCAGCAACAGAAACACTTACGACTGTCCCCGTTAGGGAGATCATTTGTTTGCCTGACAATTAAGAGCATGGAGCAGGGAAGAGAGGTTAGTCACCGCTGTTTGTTGCTTCGAGTGCATTCTCACGGTTGAAAGTGACATTGATTCTAATGTATGGATCCGGCTGCGTGTGGCAGAGAGGACGCTGGCTGCCGTGCGGCATGCGGAGGTTTCCGCTGCAGCGAGGAAGACGCAGAGGAACAGAGACAGCCGATGACACCCTCAGTCTGGGCGTGTTATCCTCTACTCAGCTCCGCTTCATGTTTACCTCAGACCTCCTCTGAGGGGATACAGTCCTGTACTTTAAGTCCCCGTTGAAACAGGCACAAGCTCGTAGTCCTAGAGATGCTGGAACATCACAAAGAAGGGCTTCCTACTAGGCTCTATAATTAGAAGGTTCCAGTGTTTCTGCTATGTCTAATCACTCCGCTGAGGTTACAACCAGGACAGAGCACTCTACTGTGGTTCACTGTTCCCCCTTAGTAAAAGCACCATGATGAATCCAATAATAAGGAACAAAATGATATTGATATCACGGCACCACGGGGTACTGTGGAGTAGTAGCATGAGGCTGGTACTGCTTGCCAGCTGAAGAACACCTTGAAAGCAGCAACACATTGATTTAAAATTGATTTAGCATATTTGATTACATGGTTACCTGGAGCACTTGAAGACTAAAGCCCTCTTAATAAGCCTCAAAGCCTGTAAATTAAATGAAGTCCTTAGAATAGCATCTGCCAATGGCTTACTAACTGTGCACTTTCGTGCCCGAAATGAATTCAGGAGTCACTGCAAACAGTGGCTATGTATTAGCTGGGATACTGCACAGTATATTACCCAGAGAGGCTGAGCATAACATTTTGATTTTGTCTGCAGCCTTTTATTTTCTGTGTGTGAAATTACGATGATGTCACCCCTGGCCTTCTCTTAGATTGCTGTCAATCCTCTTTCTGACTGTGCAGCTGTAGCAGTGGACTAGGTGATTACGTGTTCTGATCAGAAGCTTTCTCTGGTGATGCAGTGTGCCAACAGGACATGGATGAAGCAGTGAAGAGGCTTCACTGCCTGAAGGGACTTTCCCACCCAAACAAACAAGCCTCCAAGCCTCCTTGCCAGCTTGCCAGAGGCCCTTTCACATCGGCACAGATAAGCTGTTCACACAGACCCCTTGGCTGGCTCTCCTCATATAAATGCATCATTGATTGCCATTTGGTAAGCCATTAATCCACGTAAATGGATTCTAGAATGGCGACCATTCAAAAAAACAAAAAGGAAAAAAAGAAAAAAACATGCACACAAAAAACCACACAACAACATGCAATTTAATACAGTAATCCGTTCAGAGTCGAGACAGAGAGATTCAGGCTTTAAGCAATACCCTGCGGCTCGAAGTCTGGGCTTAGTACAGAGTGGAGGCTATGTTGCAGTGATATGCCAGAATGATCCCAGAGAGGAACACGTGTTAAACACACATGCATTGGATACTGACCTCATCTGACCCGGAGCCGAAGATCAGCAGGTCGAAGGGGATGGCGGCCACCATGTCGATGAGGAACCAGCCCTTGAAGTAGTGGATGGCGATCTTGGCAGGGTGGCTGACCACTTCCTCGTTCACGTTGACGTAGGTGGTCCTGAAGTTGATGAGGATGTCGATGATGAACATGATGTCCACCATGAGGTCCACCACGTTGAGCGGGGAGCAGGAATAGCCGCATTCGCGCCGTTTATGCTCCTCGCGGTCGTTGAGGAGGAAGGCGGCGGAGTAGGGCGTCAGGATGGCCGTGTAGATGACCAGCAGCAGGATGAGCCAGTCCCACACCGCCTTGAAGGGGCTGTAGTGGAGGATGGTGAACCGGTCCATGCGTGGCGTCTGGAGCTTGTACTCGGGTAGGACGTCAGCTCCCAGAGACAACACCTGCGGGAGGGAGAGGAGGAGGAGGAGGAGGAGGAGGAGGAAGAGGGGGAGGGGGAGGAGGAGGAGGAGGGAGAGGAGGACGAGAGGAGGAGGAGGAAGAGGAAGAGGAGGAGGAGGGAGAGGAGGAGGGGGAGGAGGAGGAGGAGGAGGGAGAGGAGGAGGAGGAGGAGGAGGAGGAGGAGGGTGTTGAGTTTGCTGGTCGTTGATCAGTCTCTACATTACTCTCATCTTTTTTCTGGAGTGAATGTTTTTGAATTAGAACCATGAAAGAAAATTCTAGCTTTCCAAAGCCCTTTCAGTCTCAAGGTACCTTAGACCATTTGAAGTTAAAATGGAGTTTACTGGCCTTTATCATTGACACTTCAAGTACTCCTAGTGTAAATAAAGAAATTGGAGTTTTATCCAAGACTGCTTCAGTTCCACTTAACTCAGCGGCCGGTAGCTGACAGGCCAATCCAGGTGAAGTACCCTGCTCAACGACTTGACAGAAGACATGATTTAGCAAACCTGCGAGTAAGTGCTTTGCAGTCAATCTCTATTAGGACTAGTCTTGTCCCCATACCTGACAGGGTGGAAGATTGCTTCTGACCATGCATATGAATAATCGGATCTACCATAACAGACTGTTCCGCTGGAACGTCTAAAAACAGTACACTCTCCACATGGTTGCACATTCTTAGTTCTGCTTTTCCACTCAGTGGCATTGTTAAACCACATACAGTGTAGAACAGATACATAAGAATATATAAATTACACATGGAACGTATGCTGTACGTTCCGTGTATAATTTTTTATTTACAAAATGTTTTGTTTGTGAAATGTAAAATAAACGTGAAATTATGTAAAATATTTTCACCACTAAACCCATTTATGGAATATAGAATATGCATATAGAATATAGAATAATATGCATATGAAATTTATAATATATGGAATATAGAATATGCATATAGAATATGCATATGGAATTTAGAATATGCATATGTGTTGGGGTAAATACGCATCTTGCCTGAGTCGTATACCTATTGTATTTTCTCCTGAACTGGCCTCTAAGTAAGTAGCAATTATAATGAAGGTTGCGGCGTAACACTTAGCTAGCAATTTCTTCATCTCTGTCTTAATAAACTCTGACAGTGGCCAAAGACAAGCCTCGGTCCTGCTGGTGAGTGATGCAGGTGGACTAGAGGGCAAAAGGGGTTTGGTTTCAACTGCTTCAGCCCTGTTCTCCAATCGCCGAACAATTCCACAACGGTTCCAATTACATTTACATTTACATTTATTCATTTAGCAGACGCTTTTATCCAAAACGACTTCCAAGAGAGAGCTTTACAATTAGAATTTTTTTTTTCGTTTGTCCTCACCTGTGTGACTTTCTCAGTGACGTTGTGTGTCCTGTCTTTGACCTTTGGAGCGATGATGGTTTTCTCAGATGCAGGCGGAGAGTGGACCTTCCTCTCGTTCCCCTCTGAGAAGTTGAGGGCGATGAGAGGGATCTTGTTGATGGTGCTGTATTTGTTGATGTGGGAGTCGGAGGTGGAGCCCAGCAAACTGGACCTCAGGTGGGTGAATGGACCTGGAGGAGTGATGGACACATGCGCAGACGGCTTCTGTTAAAAAGGCGGCTCCAGGTGGCTCACCTGAGAGCACCTACCATGTAGGCTAACACCTTACTGCAGCGACCGGGTTTGATTCCAGCTCTGGACATGTGCTGCTTGACCTCCCCTTTATCTCTCTCTAATCTCTCCCCTGCTTTTCCTGTCCCTCCCATACTGTCAGTCAGACACTAAGCTGTGTCACTATCACAATAAAGCACAAATGCCAAAAACGATATCTAAATAAAGACTGATTCGCCTTGAACATGGAAAGCAAAAATAAGATATTGTCGTTGGTTCAGAACAATCTGCTGAAGCAGGAACCATTCATGACAAAATGTTTCATGTACTCATTTAGTAGATTATCCAAAGGAACAAATCGAGGGAGATTTGAATCTGGGATGTCTTGCTGTGTAGTTAATTGCTTTACCACTGAGCTATACCCAGAACTAGGAATTACAGAAGTGGCAATACATATTCCAGCATGTTAAGAGACTTTAATAGTATATTCAGCTATTAGTTAGTTTGTTGATATTGTTCTAGCATGGTCTATACTTGGTCCAGTGTTCATACCCAGACACCACTGTAGTCGCTAAGCAGACCCTGCACACAATACAAAGCAGATCCCAGTGGAACTGTTCACTGTATTTAAGAATGCAGCTGATGGGAGCTCTGAGTCAAATCATCATGCACCTTCTGAGGATCACTGGCTATCTGAGATCAGGGAGAGACCTGGGGTAGAAAGGAGCACAGCCGTGCTTTTGTTCCACGGCCGCAGGCCTTGGTGACGCGTGGTGCTTCATGCAGTTTATCTTTAAGAAACAGCAGTTCAACTTTCTTAGCAGTCCGTGCAGGGAGCAAGCAGTCATTCAGTCGTCCAGGAACGTTGAACATACTGGCATGACAAGGACGTCACCTTCACAACACTGTGGTACCGAGTATTCACACAGAACACAATCAGGACAGGGGTGCCCTCACTTTGAACCGTGTCAATGGAGGTCTGATGAAAATAAGTATAAGTTATGCTGATTGCTTTGCTTGAAAAACATGCTTCAGAGCAGTGCAGTCCAGGGAGCGCTGACAGACAAAACTGCTTTACCTCTGATGTGCCGACCGTGGTCTAAAAGCAGCATTATGGCCACGATGGTGAGTAGAAGAGAAAGGACAGATATTATACTGTGGACAACTTGTAAGTAACCAGAGAAACCCCTCACAGCCCCCCACACCCCCCCCCCACACTTCTGTCACAAACGGGGGAAGATTTAAAACAAGTGAGCATTAAAGGAACAGTGTAGAAAGGGCATTCCCAGTGTAGAGAGAGAGAGAGAAAAGAAAGGCAGCCATTAAGTCAGCTGGAGTGGAAGATCTGTGAGAGTAAGGGTCTCTCCTACCTTCGCTCTGATGCCGGTCTCGGAAGAGGGCTTTGCTGTTGGAGCTGAAGCCCTCTATGTCATGGACGGACGAGGCTCGTCTCATGCTGCCGATGCTCCCCTGGGGGTACGCGTTGGTAGCTGCCAGGCAGGTGGTGGACTGGTGCTGCTCCGTTTGGTACAGCCGGTCCCAGGGGTGTTTGGGCGAGGAGTGGTCCAGCGGTGCTGTCACGCTGGCCTGCGACGAGTGGTGACTGGGGCTGATGAGGGCGTGCGTGTCGTTGGCATCGGTCGGGCTGTCCTTGGAGGGCGAGGGCAGGCTGGTCAGGGCCAGCGAGTCCTCGGGAGGTTTGGGGGAGTCCACCATGACGCCGTCAGGGTCCTCTTGGGGAAGCGACTGTTTGCTGGTTCCCATGAGGCTGAAAGCTGCCTGGCGGAATCGGAAGAATCTGCTCTTTCCTAAACAGTGGCGAAAATATGGGGATTGTTTAGAAATTCGATGCATGACGATGGGACCGAGCCAAGTGAGAATAGAAATGATCAATCTGTTTAATTTAACTTTGTTTAGTCTAAATGAAAACACGGAATAGAGTTCCAACAGACAGTACTTTGTTCAGGCGGAGGACATTTACGAGGAATAAAAAGGCACTTTAAAAAAGAACATCATATTTTTCTATCAGCAACACGTCAGTCTTGGCTGTTCAGTCAGATCTGCTGTAAGTTTGAAGCACATTCATATTCTGTCAGCTTAGGAGGGAAAAATTAATATCAATGATTATATTAAATTCTATTATTGGATTTCTTCAGCCTGTATGTGTTCATGATCAAAGACAGACAGCAGCGATGACGTCCTTTAAACCTGTGAATGAAGCTCAGCTACCTTTACTTTATAAGTAACCTTTCCTGCACCTATTACTGTGCACTTAAACTGGTTTTAGTTTACAGCAGTTGTACACACACACCCACACACACACACACAAATACAGTACATACAGTACAAACACACACCCTCACATATTGTAGGTAGCAGGCCTCTTAGGGAGCAGCTGGTCTTTTGTCTCATTAACAATGGAGGGAGGGTGAAAGTGAACCGTGCCCAGGCGTCTCTCAGCCTGGGCAGGGCCTCCACACATCATGTCCCTGCCATCTGTTTCCATCCCTGCCACACGAGCCCATGATACAACAACCCCACCCACAATGCAGCCATCACTCTCCTCCGGGCTCTCGGACAGGCCTCCCGTGACGGTCCGGAGAGGCCTCCCGTGATGTTCCGGAGAGGCCTCCCGTGACGGTCCGGACAGGTCTCCCGTGATGGTCCGGAGAGGCCTCCAGTGACGGTCCGGACAGGCCTCCCGTGACGGTCCGGACAGGCCTCCCGTGACGGTCCGGACAGGCCTCACGTGACGGTCCGGAGAGGCCTCCCGTGACGGTCCGGACAGGCCTCCCGTGACGGTCCGGAGAGGCCTCCCGTGATGGTCCGGACAGGCCTCCCGTGACGGTCCGGACAGGCCTCCCGTGACGGTCCGGAGAGGCCTCCCGTGACGGTCCGGACAGGCCTCCCGTGACGGTCCGGAGAGGCCTCCCGTGACGGTCCGGACAGGCCTCCCGTGACGGTCCGGACAGGCCTCCCGTGACGTTCCGGACAGGCCTCCCGTGATGTTCCGGACAGGCCTCCCGTGATGGTCCTGAGAGGCCTCCCGTGACGGTCCGGACAGGCCTCCCGTGACGGTCCGGACAGGCCTCCCGTGACGGTCCGGACAGGCCTCACGTGACGGTCCGGAGAGGCCTCCCGTGACGGTCCGGACAGGCCTCCCGTGACGGTTCGGAGAGGCCTCCCGTGACGGTCCGGACAGGCCTCCCGTGACGGTCCGGACAGGCCTCCCGTGACGGTCCGGAGAGGCCTCCCGTGACGGTCCGGACAGGCCTCCCGTGACGGTCCGGAGAGGCCTCCCGTGACGGTCCGGACAGGCCTCCCGTGACGGTCCGGACAGGCCTCCCGTGACGTTCCGGACAGGCCTCCCGTGATGTTCCGGACAGGCCTCCCGTGACGGTCCGGACAAGCCTCCCGTGATGTTCCGGACAGGCCTCCCGTGATGTTCCGGACAGGCCTCCCGTGACGGTCCTGAGAGGCCTCCCCCAGCTCTGCTCTGCCTCCCATGGCTGGCGAGCTCCACGTCGCTGTACTCTGGGTCTCACTTTACCACACAGGACACCCTCGGACGACCTCCGCATGCAGGAGTGAGGGAGACTCTCTCCCAGAGTGAGGGAGACGGATGCGGGAAGGGTTGATTACTACTGTACTACTATAGGTTACATACTGTACATCCTGCTGCACTACTGTAGGTAACATACTGTACATCCAGCTGCACTACTGTAGGTTACATACTGTACATCCTGCTGCACTACTGTAGGTTACATACTGTACATCCTGATGAGATCATGGACACGTGTCTGCTTGCTAACAGGGATTGGTCTTAATCTGTGTGCGGATCACCAAAATGTCCTGTTGTTGTTAGAAACAGATGCATCATTTAGACATGGCACAGATAATCACTTCTCACTATGGGCCCTATCTTGCACCCAGCGCAATTGACTTTGTCAACGAAGCAAGTATCATTCCTAGTTTACACTCGACGCAAAGCAGACTTTTCCCTCCACAAAAGCACGTCTGTAAATTAGGGAATGACTTTTCGCTACCGGGGGCGGTTCAGCGAAAACATTTGCCGTGTTTCGGCGCAAACGTTCCCTGGTGCTATTTTGCAGTTTCAGAAAAACAATTCCGCCAAAGACCAGGAAAAAAGTAGTCTGAAGTCAATGGCGCGTTATTCAGATGCTATTTTAAGGGCGCAAGCTTGGCCCGTGCGCACTGCTGGCGAAGCCAGGGTCTTCTTCATTGTTTTGATTTATTGTATGGCTAGCTGTGTTACATTTCTTTCATGTCAATGATTAAAAAGATTTTCTTGAGAAATCTCTATGTATGTGAACTTGATTTGGAACAAATGTGGCAATTTCCTCCCACGCCTGTTTAACCGAAGCCAATTTGGGTGAGTTTCTTCTCCCATGCCCATCAGAATCAGAATTTGGTTTATTTGCCATGTAGCCTATGTTACACAAACACGGAATTTACTGCGGCACGAAGGTACAAACAATAAACATATACGAGTCTTAAATTAAGCAAAAAAGTACAATAGTTAAACTAATTCTAAGAAGGGAAGGGTAGGGAGTCAGGTGGCTGAGCAGTTAGGAAATCGGGCTAGTAATCTGAAGGTTGCCAGTTCGATTCCCGGCCGTGACAAATGACGTTGTATCCTTGGGCAAGGCACTTCACCCTACTTGCCTCGGGGGGAATGTCCCTGTACTTACTGTAAGTCGCTCTGGATAAGAGTGTCTGCTAAATGATTAAATGTAAATGTAAGAACTAAACAATTAATAAATATAACAATTTAAAAATTAAAATATAAATTATATAAAAATAAGAATAAGAATTTGCATGAGCAGCATCAGTGGGCAACTTAGTGCGATGAGAAAACTGCTCTGCCTTTCCCATACGATGTCACTTCTCTATCTTTTACAGCCCTGACGAGACGTCGGTCTCCTCGGCTGTGAACCGCTCCTGGCGTGCGCCTGGCAAATCCGCCGTTATAATAGCAATCCGCCGTGGAACAAGCGCTGCTCTTAAAGGGAATGTGAGATGACGCTCTGATTGGTTTATTGCACGTTACGCCCAAACCACACCCCTTAGTAATGTAGCTACTTCAGACCAACCCATTTTAGACTTGCGCCAGGAGCAGTCATTTATCCCGCCGGCAAAATAGCAACCGCGCCGGAGTCCCGCCCACAAAGTTACTTGCGCTTTGTGTTTTGATACTTGCGTTTCAGATCGTTAAAATACGGACCTATATGTCTATGTAGGAGGAATGTGGTGGGTTGAATATGCAATTGGCTTGAATAATAAGGTCAAGAGTTTGTTATGAGAGAAAGAAAGCTAACAGAATGTGGAGCTAGACAGCGAGGAGAAGGCAGAGTCTTTCACTGTTCCTGTCCATTAATATCCACTCTGAAGCAAATATGGCATCTCCTCTCTGTGTAATACTATTAAGCCTTGCAGGGGTCATTTACCTCAAACACGTTCATTTTCCATCTCATACTGCAACTACTAATCCGTAGCAATAACTCAGTATGAAATTAGAAGGAAATGGCTGGAACCATAATGGAGTAGGGATGCTTTGCGGTCGCACACAGAGGCATTGAACTGACAAAAGAAAAAGCTAGATTAAAGTAATTGATTGTGTTGTACGGGAAGAAAAGCTACACAAGCTGTAAATAACGTAGCGGAAAGAGGCAGCCGTGTCCACAGAACAATCTAGAACTGTTCCACTTGCTCAGTCCTTCGTCTGGAAAGTGCTAGGGTCTGCGCTGTCTGGAAACAGCCATTATTCCCCTCTCAGCCCTGTCTATTGTGCTTGTTGCTATGATACCTGCAGAGACACACGGCCTGTTTGGGATAATAATGAGTCCCCTATTGCTCCCCCTCCCCAACCTCCCCAAATATCCCCCATGCATGGAAGCACAAGTGCACAGGGCCAGCGGCATGCACACACACACACACACACACACACACACACACACAAAGACACACGCATGCACACACACATCCACACACACCCATGCAGACACACAAACGCATACACACAACACACATAGACACACGCACACCAAGCAAAAGACGCACACAGCACCCCCACACAGAGCTCAGGGTGGCTGTTCCTGGCTCTGTGACAGAAGATGCTCTGCACCTCCAATCAGGAGCCAGCATGGACGCCTGCACCTCCAATCAGGAGCCAGCATGGACGCCTGCACCTCCAATCAGGAGCCAGCATGGACGCCACTCTGACATTTACACCTCCTGACACACAGCCGTTCTGAGGAGGCTGAGGTAACATTGGCCACAGTTCAAACACCGCTGCTCCCTTATTTCCAGTCTAAAAATAACCCTGGATGGATTCGAGTGAGGAGATAAGTGAGCTGAATCAAAAACCAAACAAAGGCAGAGCTGTGAGGGACTATAACGTCTGGCTCACTTTTTGGCTTCTGGCTTTTACTATTTATTTGGTTTAACATATTTAGCTGTACATGAAATAATAAGGTCAACAACAATTGCGCCCAGAAAAAAATAACACAATTACATTATTGTTTCAGTCTTCCTCTTTTTTGGGGGGGGAATTACAATCTGACAATCTTTTTTTCAGAAATTAGGCTGAAGTCATTAGGATTTTTAGAAGAATCTCTCTGACTTGCTTAATTAGCATCCACCAGATGTAGATGAGGTTGTGCATGAATAATCTCAATTAGTGCCATCCACTTATGTAATTGGCCTTCTATTGAGAGGGAGGGGGTCTTCCCCAGTGAGAGGCAGCTCCGATAAGACCCACTCTGCCAGGAGAGAACACACTCGTTTGTGCAGAGCGAGAACATGGGAAAATCACACAAACATACAGTAAACACACACAGTACACACACACACACACTCTCTCACACACACACACACACACACACACACACACACACACACACACTCTCTCACACACACACACACACTCTCTCTCACACAGACACACACACATGTAAAGAACAACTCACTCTGATCAGACTTTGTGGGTGACGTGTTGTTGAGCTTCTCTGTGGAGTCCCCGCTTTCCTCATCAAGGACATAGTCGAAGTTGAGGATGAACATCATCACAAGGCCCTCCTCGTTCTTGACCGGGATGATGTGCATGTTGCACTGGAAGTCCGACCCTGGAAGGAAGGGAAAGATGTCAGCCGGCCAGTCTGCTTCTAATCCCTGTCCTCCTGTCAAGGCTCCGGAAGCTTCAATCCACTATCAAGCTTCAACTTGCTAACCAAAATCCTTCTGAATGAAGGGTTATCACCGTAAGCTCTATTACTGTAGTGAGGACACTGCAGTACCACAGTAGACATTTGCACCCTGCGTGGATTCTTTGTTGGGATTGTGCTTTTTAGAGAGTTGCTGTTATGGTGACTGCCTGGCTAAGATGGAACCTGCTAAATACTCCATGAAACAAGGAGCAGGCCCAGGGACCATATATCATGTGTGAGTGTGTGTGTGTGTGTGTGTGTGTGTGTGTGTGTGTGTGTGTGTGAGTGTGTGTGTGACTAAATGACTAAATGTAAATGACTAAATGTAAAAAAAAAAGACTAAATGCGTGAGGATGTGTGAGTGTAAGTGTGTGATAATGTGTCAGTGTAAGTGTGTGTGTGTGTGCGTTAGTTTGCGTGTGTGTGAAAAGGCCCCAGCGTGCAGACGTTTGGAGCTCATGCTGTGGGCGTTCAGCACTAACCAGGGCACGGGAGGACAACCACTGAGGCAGGCAGCGGTAGGCTTAAAACACATTCACCCTTGTTCCTGGTTCATGGCATGATAATGCCATGTCTGTGATGCCCTAACGGGCTTTGGTAGGGGAATTTTCGAACTTCCAGAACAGTTGGTCTTCAGAAAGCTTAGGGAGGCATGGGGCAGACGTAGGAAACTAAAGACGCCCACACAGTGAAAATACAACAGTGTTAAATGGATATCCTACAAGTAAAATCTCTGAAGAACTGCATCTTTAATAGCTTGTCTAGGCTTTTGCAGCTTCCTCTAAATGACCTTAGTCTATTTACAACTAGGGTGCTAACATCATAGCGCGAAATTCACTACAACAACAATAGTGATGACACAGGGAAACACTGTTTCTTCCCCCTCGGGGTCCTCAAATCTGTTTAGAGACAGTGGAGTAATGTTGTAGGAGCTAACTAAGGCTAGGGTACTACATCACTGTCAGTGGAATTGTATTCCAAAGGTCTACCAGGCAGGCTTCTCCAGAATGACATTTCTAACAAAAGCCAGCGCGGTGCTACAATATGAAAACGAGTCGACGAAAGACGAGGCCAGATGTTGGGAGTCTTGCTGGTCGCCTGCAGCTTTACCTGCCCCCACACCCCCACCCCGCATCACTGATCATGCATACTTGATCTGGCTGCTAAATCTACCCACTTATTAGATCAACTGCTGATTTACCACCTCTAATCTCTTCATCTGCCGCCACCACCACAGCTGTAATCTGCGTTCAGATGCATGTGCAGATGGGTCATGTTCAGATATCACCAGCAGGACTTCAGTATGAATGAAACACGGGATTCCTGCTTCTGTGATGTCATCAGCCTCTCGAAATAACAATCTATCTGTCTGTCTGTCTGCCTGCCTGTGTATCTGTCTGTCTGCATGTCTGCATGTCTGCCTGTCTGCCTATCTATCTGTCTGTCTGTCTGTCTGTCTGCTTGTCTGCCTGACTGCCTGTCTGCCTGCCTGCCTGCCTGCCTGTCTGTCTGTCTGCCTGTCTGCCTGTCTATCTGCCTGTCTATCTGCCTGTCTATCTGTCTGGCCCTTCCAGCTTGTGGTCCATGCTCTCACAGGATCCACATTACCAGTGTTCACAGTAATGTCCTCAGGGCTGCTTCTATCAGACACCCTGCCAGTAGTGTTCATTAGCAGCAGACTGTATGTCTGACTAAATATACCAATCCTTACTTGGGCTGTCCGAACATGTCAGGCTTTTAATAAGACAGACTGTTGGATGAACCCCCTCACGTAAAGCAACCATTTTCTTTAAAAACAATTTTAAAAAGAAAGACCGATGGTTTTGTGAAACTCAAAAGCCCAAAGCCTGTCACGCAACTGATGCTTTTGTGTCTTACTTCTAACTTTGGGGGGAACACTTTGGAATGTTTACACTGGTCATGTGATGTTTACACTGGTCATGTGATGAAACCAGGAAGTGGTCCTGGTCCAACAGTCGTTTAGGTGGTGGAAGCGAGCGAGGAGAACTCTTCTCTCATCTCCCCTGATACTGATCCGGCTCCTGGCTCCACTTCTTACAGTCCCACAGAAAGGCTGGGGGGCAGGGGGGCACACATCCATTAAACGTGAATGGCTTTTTGTTAAGAGCATTTAAGATTCCCTGCAATTACATGAAGAAATGACCCCTATTCATCTTCAGTGACATCTTTTCCAGCTCTGAATTATTCAGTTCATACAAGGATCTGATGTCTCTCTGGGTGGCCATCCTGGTGCAGGTATCATTACATCTATACTGTCTGCCGTATAGGACAGTAGTGGGAGATTGTTCGGATCATAAAAAAACCCCAAACAGATGCTCTAACATTTGCTTATTTTAGTTTCTATAGACCGTAAATTACCACGACTGAGGAAAAATCGGATACAATTTTATTTCTGAGTCAACCACGACTTTTGGCTGTTGAAAGCCAAAATGGTCAGTTTAGCGGAAGGCTTGTTGGGAGAAAATGGATCTGAGCAGATGGTGAAACAATGCCAGGGTGAACGAGTGCTGGGGGTCTCCTCTCATCCTGTCTCCTGCTGAAAGTCACCTCTGCTGAGGTTTGGAGATCAAAACGTCTTTGGAAAGATGCAGCGGTGCAGAAAAAAACGACACTAGCAAAAATCTGGATTAGCGAGGATTATCTTTATGCTAATGTACACGTGATCTCAGGACGTATTATGATGTTGATATGCAGCTAAGATTCGTATATGTTTAGTGTTTTGAACCTCCCTGCCACAGTAAATTCCGTGTTTGTATAACATACATGGCGAATAAACTGGATTCTGATTCTGAGCTACTCTCGTCATGGTACTGCATGAACACGGTCAGCCTCTGAATAAGGCCACAAACTAGGATCGTAAAAAAGACAAATGGTTCTCTATCGGTCATCTCCTGTCAGGGGCTGGAGTGTGACCGTGTGATGGGTTATTCTCTGCATGCTAGGGTCGTTAGCATGGACTGTCAGGGGCTGGAGTGTGACCGTGTGATGGGTTATTCTCTGCATGCTAGGGTCGTTAGCATGCTAGGGTCGTTAGCATGGACAGTCAGGGGCTGGAGTGTGATGGGTTATCTGCATGGACTGTTATGACAGACAAACCCTGAAGTACAGAAATCACCAGTTCATTTCCTGTATAAAATGAGACTTCCTATACAAGTTCCATCACCGGGGTAGTGCTTTCCACCACTGTCTCTTTATATGCAGCATGGAAAGATAAATGGTTTGTAGGTTCAAATATCTATACACACCCCCTGCATACACACACACCCTGCTCATACACACACACACACACCCTGATCTCACCCCCCCCTGCTCACACACACACACTCACCCTGCTTACACACACCCTGCTCACACACATTGACATTTAGTCATTTAGCAGACGCTCTTATCCAGAGCGACTTACAGTAAGTACAGGGACATTCCCCCCAAGGCAAGTAGGGTGAAGTGCCTTGCCCAAGCACACAACGTCATTTTGCACGACCGGGAATCGTAACAGCAACCTTCTGATTAATAGCCCAATTCCCTAACCGCTCAGCCATCTGACCCTTGACACACACCCTGCTCACACACACACACACCCTGCTCACACACACACACACACACACACCCTGCTCTCACACACACCCCCTGCTCACAAACACACACACCCTGCTCACACACACACCCTGCTCACACACACCCTGCTCACACACACACCCTGCTCACACACACTCTGCTCACACACACTCTGCTCACACACACCCTGCTCACACACACACCCTGCTCACACACACCCTGCTCACACACACTCTGCTCACACACACTCTGCTCACACACACACCCTGCTCACACACACCCTGCTCACACACACTCTGCTCACACACACTCTGCTCACACACACCCTGCTCACACACACACCCTGCTCACACACACCCTGCTCACACACACACCCTGCTCACACACACCCTGCTCACACACACTCTGCTCACACACACTCTGCTCACACACACACCCTGCTCACACACACACCCTGCTCACACACACTCCCTGCTCACACACACACACACACCCTGCTCACACACACTCCCTGCTCACACACACACACACACCCTGCTCACACACACTCTGCTCACACACGCCCTGCTCACACACACACACTCACCCTGCTCACACACACACCCTGCTCACACACACTCTGCTCACACACACCCTGCTCACACACACACCCTGCTCACACACACACCCTGCTCACACACACTCTGCTCACACACACCCTGCTCACACACACACTCTGCTCACACACACCCTGCTCACACTCACCCTGCTCACACACACGCCCTGCTCACACACACCCTGCTCACACACACCCTGCTCACACACACACCCTGCTCACACACACCCTGCTCACACACACACCCTGCTCACACACACACCCTGCTCACACACACCCTGCTCACACACACCCTGCTCACACACACCCTGCTCACACTCACCCTGCTCACACACACGCCCTGCTCACACACACCCTGCTCACACACACCCTGCTCACACACACACCCTGCTCACACACACCCTGCTCACACACACACCCTGCTCACACACACCCTGCTCACACACACCCTGCTCACACACACACCCTGCTCACACACACACCCTGCTCACACACACCCTGCTCACACACACACCCTGCTCACACACACCCTGCTCACACACACCCTGCTCACACACACCCTGCTCACACACACACACATACATTTCTTCCAGCCTCTAAAGGTGCTCTTTCAACCCCCATTTAGTGTGCTGCTACAGAGTGTCCAGTGAGGTTTAGTGCTCTTCTTTCTACCATGGTCTCATTGAATGTCACATTACAGGCCACCAGGGAATGCAAGTCTTAGTGATTTAGGATATTCCTCCTTGAATTCACATGCTCTTTCCCCTCGCCCAACCCCTCGCCCCCTCCTCGCCCCCTCCTCGCCCCCCCCTCGCCCCAGCCTGGCCTTTCAGTTGAATGCCTCTATCATGAAGGAGGGGAGAAAGGATGTTTGATTTCAGTTAACCCTGTAAGACTCCTGGTTGTAAAATTACAACATCACTTTTAGCTCTCTAATGGCTAATTTGGTCTCTCAAAGAAAGAAAGAAAGAAAGAAAGAAAGAAAGAAAGAAAGAAAGAAAGAAAGAAAGAAAGAAAGAAAGAAAGAAAGAAAGAGAGAGAGCTAAAAGTGATGTTGTAATTTTAAACCTTACAGGGTTAAGAGTTCAGATCAACAGAATAATGAATTCCATTCGACAGACAAAGTGGTATTGGTTGGTAGTCAACATTTCAACTATGTCTCAACCCAGTGATCTATGGATTTGAAGTTTAATGGTTAGCATTATATCATCCCATACCACGGATAGCTCTTGTCCTTCACTGTAACACCAGTGAACCAGACCTCAAGCGCACAGTTGCGTTTTGCCCTACTAGCTAAGCAGAAGTATTGCCCTTGTGAGCATAATTTATTACTGTATTGAGAGCAGTTCCCATTTCAAGATGATGGAAATTTCATTAGATTCTATTTCCACCATTAATAATTGAACACATTGCTGCTTAATCAAGCCAGTTCTTCATCCGTTCTGATGACAGGCGCCAGCCCGGAGGTTTCCTCTCTCTCCTGATGGTGCTCATCTGGACTCTGGAAGAGACGTCCACCACAACCACACACCATTTGACATAAACCCAGCTCTTTAATAGATAACTGAACTAATGAGTCATCTGAAAACAGTTTCTGTTAAAGCTGTTTAATGAGCAATATTTACAATAAATAAATAAATCCTGACACTGTCACTCAACCAATTCTTTGAACAGGACTAAAAATGAGGTCATTATTTTACAGCACATCACATACACAAGTCGTTAAGTATGGACCGATCGCAACAGCAACACTGTTCGTTGCCTTCCTACACAAGGGTTCTCCGGATTACTCCATTATCCTCCAAGCATTACACAATTATATTGTTGTGAAGAATAGAGAAGCAGTGTTTTTTGATATTTAAAATAATAGCGGCTTTGGTTCATGTAGCTTGTGATTAATATAACAACCATGCTTTTCTTGAAATAAAGAGCTTCTGGTGAAGGGTGTAGTAGACACAGAAGTTCTCCCCAGTGGTTATTTTTTTAATGAAATCTGACATGTTTGTTGTTTCGGGGCTGTTTTGCTGGAGCCAATCCAGAACTTCACTGAGGCATAACCAATCAGAGGAGGGCTGGGTACGGAGGGGTTGACCCTGTGTTTGGAGTCTCTTGGACGTGTGGCCATCTCTCTCCTCTTCCAAGACAGCTCCGAGCAACACAGCATGGCCTACATTCATCTTCAATCAGCATCTCCTCCTAAGTCATCAAGAATAACTACCAATTCTGGTTCAAAGTAGCCTACATCTCCTCTGCAGTGTCGGATATGAATGCTTTATGCTGGATAGATAGCTGTAGATAGCTGAGATTTTTCAGGCCAATAGCATAAAGGCTGTCACTGACTACAGTAAATGCCATGGATGGAAATGCCTAATCAGCTGAAAAGCTCATTGGGAGTTAAAACAGATGGTTTTCAGGCTGTTGGCTGGTGTTCAATAGGAATCCCATGAGACTGAAACAGACCCTTTCGTTCCACATGAATTCTTATTCTAAGTAGGCGTGTATGCCAGTGCTGGCTGCAGTTATGCCTGCTAGCATTGATTAATCAGCTAATCACTATTGATTAGCTTTGTTCTAGAGACAAACAACGCAAAAGTTAAATAAACTAGAGAGGGTACAATTTCTGGGGAAATTGCAGGGTGTGCTTGCTTGCGTCGGTTGCACAGGGGTCTGTTTTTTAATGAAATTTTTAGAACTGATATTTCTGTATATTTTATATAAAAATGCATACTTATTATTTTTAAAGATTACATAGATTTAAAAGCTTTTTTTTTTTTGCTGCTCATTTACAACTCAAAATACGAGTGAAGTGTAGAATTAAATAGATGTCTTCTCATTTCCCCTGCAAGAGGCAGCCTCATAGCTGAATCAAAACGAATACATTTGTCAGGCCGGTGTAAAAAATTGACCTAATCTCTATGACTTAAACGTCCTTTTAAGTTTTTCCCTTCTCGTGATATTTTCAGGCATTTAGCCTACTCATATTGCATTCATTCATGAATAAAGAACCCCCTTTGAAGATTATTCTACGACGTTACCGGCAGTAGAAGATGGAATCGTGATTCAAACAGTACCATCTGCTAACTGAAAATATACCCCCAAAAACGTAAATAAGCTTGACATTTATTTAGTGGAAAATCGCTCATTCATAAAAAGCTCACTGGTAGCGATCATTGTCAGTAACAACGCAAAATGCTATATAGCCCTGTGTAGAGAAGCTGCCCCGGTAAATTGTACTACTACGGTACAGTACTAGACTACTGCTGTGTTCGTCTTGGTAGCGATTGCGTTGGTTGAATTGGATTTAACGTTCCGTTGTACGGTTTAGGCTGAAATTAATTATTTTCATGAACAGATTGACAAAGTTTAGGCTGTGGCAATGAAGTTCAGGTTAGTAGTCAGATAGTTTCACCTATTGAAAGACTTTTGATTTAAGTAAGGGGAGTGCCAAACATGTTCTGTCGCCGTTTGACTTCCTAAACAGCTGTGTAGATGTTTTTGTAGTGTGTCTCGCGTAGACTACAGCGTTGCAGTGAGCAACACTGGTTTGAAACCACAGGTAATGATAATTTCACCAACAAATCGTTTACTTGTAATGTAATGTCATAATAAATCCTACAAAGAAAATTTATTTGTGAGGAATGTTTATTTTAACGATTGAAAACAGATGCATCATAGACCACTGTAGTATGTGTTGCCCGGGCAACAGAGGCTAATGTCATGCTAATACTTCAGTGAAACTACCGTTTCCGAAAGTAGATGTGGGCCTACTTCCTTAATAATATCAGCTAATATTGTACATTACATTTCACAATTGTGTTTCACATCACAAAGTAAAATGAGTAAATAGTTATCACCCTGGCCTCATTGCTTGTGGCGTTTCTGCAGCTGCCATGCAGTAAAGCTATAGTTAGCCTAGCTATCCCCCAAGTTAACAGATGCGAAACGAATGTCCTGCTACAGGTAGTCACGCGTGTTTTCGTGACGTTAGTGACGTAGTGACGTTAGTAACGTCAGTGACTGTGGCTAGCAAATTAGTCACCGTTAGCTTCACTTTTCGCCACAAAAACTTAACTTGAGCCTAAACCATGCAATGGAACGTAAATCCCAATAGAAGCAACTCAATCGCTACCAAGACGAAACTTTTGACACCTAGGTTGTCTATGTTGGCCAAATATTTTGTATTTAGTTTTAGGGGGGCAAAAAGAAATAAAAAAAAGAAATAATAATATATATGTGAGAGAACAAAGGTTGTGCCCTTGCCGAAGGCAAAGCACACCCAATAAACCAATAGTTCTCATTAAGAAGTGATTATCCATGTTGCCGGTCTTAGGAAGATCCTGTGTGTTGGAGATGTAGATAGGAAAGTGTTTTCTCACCCCATCACCTGATCCCAAATTAAACACCAGCTGTTTTTCACGTCACCAGACAGTACCTCTGATTGGATGACTTCCCAAACACTGGATGTGTTTTACCACATACCAAGCTTAACCTCAGAACTGGAAAAAAACTGCAACACATGCATGTGTCTTACAGCTCTCCTTTAGCTATCTTTGAGCGCTTCGTTCTTTTAGCATGCACCCATCCAGCATCAGGGGTCCAGTCTGGGAGCTCTGTTGGAACCCTGTGTTCCCGGCATGGTCCGGCCAGCCCTGCATGGGGGGGCTGGGGGGGGCTGGGAGTGAGGAGGGGCGGTGGCGGCGGGGGGGTCTTTCGGCTCCTCCAAGGGGAGTCACCTTTGAAACCCGGCACCCGCGCACGCCACACGCACGCCAACACGCACGCCAACACGCACGCCAACACGCACACCACACGCACGCCAACACGCACGCCAACACGCACGCCACACGCACGCCACACGCACGCCAACACGCACGCCACACGCACGCCACACGCACGCCAACACGCACGCCACGTGGCCGCGATCCTTCAACACGGCGAGCAAAGCTGCCTCCGCGCTGCAGCCGTTATCCATTTAGCTCCACCGCGGCAGCGCGGTGTCAGTTTCCCTTTGTTCACTCTCATTCAGCCACACAATATTATTACACCCCTCAGAACAGGGTCGTTTTACAAGAGCCAGCGATTTAGGACCGTTTAGCTCATTGGTTATGTATTGTCTTCGGCAAAGAGACACGGCAAATTTGCCGTTCTCTCCCTGTATCCGACCTGACGTGGAGCCAGGGGAAAGGAGAGGGCCCGTGATGAAGTCTGTTTCTGTGTGCGCCTCTGGGCCACATTGTCCTTCTGCTTTCATTTTCAAGCATACGTATAAGCAGCTTAACTTTTCAGCTTTTGCAGGGCAACGAGCCAAAGACGTGCTGCCCTGGTGCTAGCGGGCTCTCTCCTCCACACACTCACATGGCCTTTCAAGACCCACTAGGGTGGGTGAAGGATAACAACCGAAAAGGAGGGTCTGTCCTCAGGGACCATCTCCACGTGCGCTTGATGACTATAATCCACATGTCTAGTGCTTATGTTGGAGAGAATCCGACAGACAAAAATATTTATTGTACTTTACAGTAGAGATTGAGAGAGAAGGGGAGAGTGATTAAGAGATCAGAGAATGAAAAAGGATGTAGAAAGAGCCAGTGAGAGATAGAGAGAGAACAGATCACTTAACATTACAAAGAACCATACATCATCCAATATATGATGTAACAACACAGAAGATATGTGTTGTCTGATATTTTTCCTCTTATAGATCACACCTACTTGCAACTGTGCTTTCTATGTTACTCAACATATGGCGGAATGTCCTGCAAAAACCTAACAGTATAATGTGTGTAGTGCCGTACATTAGGTGTGCAAAATGTCAACCGCTTTAGCAAACTGACCTGGTTAGCAGTGAGGCTTCTACCCGCTTCACAAGGGGGCTAATAACTCTGAATGTGGTCAGAAGAGACAAGGAACACAGCCACTTTCCACCCTGTCAGCTTGTGTTTACACAGACCAACCAGGAATCAATAGGCCCACTGCTTTTAAGGATGTCATGAATCTTGTATTTCCCTATACCTGGAGAAGCATGTGATGCTGGCCATCCCAAGCCTGTTTAATGCATCTACGCTGTAAACTGCTCTCTCCCAGTCAGCACAGAGACATCAGTGACATCTTTATTCAGGAGTGCCATGGCTGGCAGGGGAGACTTCTTTAAGGAGTATTAACAAGCATGTCTCGAGGCTCACGAGGGAAGCTGGGAGACGAGCGATTAGGACTGGCTGTTCCTCCTGGCCTTCCTTCCTTCTCGCCATGCCATGGTCAGAAAAACCATCGCAGGTGAGAAGAGAAAGACAAAGATTGGACCCTGAGCTGTGGCCACTCTAGGAGGGAGCTGAGTGTCTGCACGCTGCGTTGTGGAGTGCTTGGCTGAACCAGCCACCCTGGGGACTACTCTGTGGGATTGTCTTGTCGGCGTATTCAAACAATCCACTCCACCAGAGAAGAATCTGGAGGAGTTGATGTTCTGGTGATTAGCAGCAATATGCCCAGTCCCATGATAAATAAATAAATATTCATTAATTTAGCAGCACTTTTATCCAAAGCAATGCCTTTTTTATCCTCTACCACTGAGCTACACCCATCCTATCCCATCATGCTATAGGTTGAATAAAAAACCTAGTGTGCATCATATTCCAAATAAGAAGTCAAATTTCAAAGCTACATACTGTACAATAACACCCCATTTTTACCTCCTGTGGGCCCTGCTCAGTAAGGAAACACATACATCACAGCAAGTTAAAATTTCCCATCTTTTGCTGGCAAGTCAGGCACATCAAAATAATCCTGCCAATGCCATTGCAGTGACATTGAGGGGCGCTGAGCTCTAAGTTATTCTGACTAAAACCCGTGCTGTGTCTGAGGATGGCGGGAGGTGGCAGGAGATCTGTGGGTGGGTCTGACAGTCATCAGTTTAATTCACAGGGACTCCACAGAGAACTGTAGGAGTGCTGCTTCTGCATATTACCTCAGATATCACTGTGGCCTCCAGCAGGCTGGCAGGGACACAGCCCGACTCGAGGACTTCTCTAGGAAACACACAAACTATTTATGAGTTAATGTCTAAAATGTTTTGGTTTAGTATTTGCAAATGAAGGCTCTTGGAGCTATTAGGGTAATTCTACTTGAGTGCCAATTCTACAATACTACAACATCACAGCACAGAATGGTGTTATACCTACTGGGATGAACATGCTGTGTGTCCCTAACCAGGAAGCAGGCTCCCGCTCCGGTTATCCTTGTTCCAAGTGTGTGGGGAGCTCACTGACGCAGGTGAGATACAGTAGATCTGGTGAACTGAGACAGCACATTCCACTCCCTGTCACCGCAGAGGACAGCGTCTCTCATCCAAACCCCTGCTGCAACTGACAAGCAGGATCTGCTGTCTGCTGGACCCATGTCAGACATGAGACCCGGAGCTGCCAACCACCCGGCCGTCAACCCTTCTACACGACATCTGCTGTTAGCACAATACCTGCTAGCTAGCACTGTCGTTGAGTTTCAACAGGGACTTAATAAATTGCAATGTTCAGGCCACTGCTGTTGTAGCTGTCAGGCTGCTGATTACAGCTCTTCCATAATGTAGTGGCTATCTGATTATGGAGCCAGCGATCATTGTTCGAGGTTGTTCTAGCAAGCCAGTCATCTCTGAAAGGAGACCGTAGCAAGGCTACTATTTACAACAAACTCTACCTACCCATCACTAACACTTGTGCTGCACCTGCCGACTCAGGACGTTTTATTTCATTACCATGAATGATTGTTTCCCACTGAAATTCAAGTAGATTATACTGTTGCATGGTGAAATGGAGATGGGCATGATGTTGGCAGATCGCTGATGTTGTTTACCAACGCAGAGGACAAGCTTGTGGATCACTGTGTCTGACACCCAGTACATATAGATGCTCCCTCAGGAGAGAGTTAGGCTTTCGGTTCACTGCACAAATCATCCAGAATCACTGCGACTGTCTCCAAAGAAGGGAAAATGGATGCCAATGGTCAGCTAAGAAACACAGTATAGAGGAACCTCACTGCCTCTGAACAATGAGACGAGATATCAGTGTGGAGAAATGGCATCTCAGCCGAACAGCCCCGCTTTGAATCTGTTATTACAGGACGCCTCGGTGGTCACTGAGAGAGAGAAAGAGTGAGATCTGGAGTCAGGTGGTTGAGTGGTTAGGGAATCGGGCTAGTAATCAGAAGGTTGCTAGTTCGATTCCCGGCTATGCCAACCAAATGACGTTGTGTCCTTGGGCAAGGCACTTCACCCTACTTGCCTCGGGGGAATGTCCCTGTACTTACTGTAAGTCGCTCTGGATAAGAGCGTCTGCTAAATGACTAAATGTAAATGTGGACTGCATGTTGTGTAGTGAACAACACAGTACCAGAGAGGAACCTGTGTATGGGCTCAGTGAACAACACAGTACCAGAGAGGAACCTGTGTATGGTCTCAGTGAACAACACAGTACCAGAGAGGAACCTGTGTATGGTCTCAGTGAACAACACAGTACCAGAGAGGAACCTGTGTATGGGCTCAGTGAACAACACAGTACCAGAGAGGAACCTGTGTATGGGCTCAGTGACTCACCATCCTTGCGATGGTAGGTGATGTCCACCTTGCGCTCGTCTGACCCCAGGAGAGCCTGGGTCACCTGGGCGATGTCGTGTGAGTCAGTCTGCTCGCCGTGGAGGAAGTCACACGTGCAGGGCTTCTGCATGATGTCCGGTCTGGAGAAGCCTGTCATCTCGCAGAAGCCGTCGTTGCAGTAAATGATCGCACAGTTTTCCACACGGGCGTTGGCTATCACAAATTTCCTATCTGCAAATCAAAACAATGTATGGTGACTGTCACATTTTTAAACAAATATTTTAGCATGAATTGTCACTTAAGGTCCTCAGTTTTTTTTATGGCAAGTCTTGACATATTGAGATGGTGTTGCTATAAAAAAAAATTGAAGAACAATGTGAATTTAAGTTGAGATTCATTGAGTTTATAAAGTGCTGAGTAGCCTGACTGTATGTTTACAGCGGACATTTAGATGCCCATCTTGTATTAACATATCGGTTGATTTAAACCGTATAGCTTTCTGTTTAAACAATAACATGTTTTCTCTGTCTACTTTAGGTATAGTACAGAATATATATGAACTTAAGACATACAGTAATGCCCACAGCAGTTTGCGTTTACATTGGAGGAAACAACAGTTCAATAACTGCAATAACACTTTCACATCACTCTGAGGTTTCACATCTTTCTACTTACTCTGTCCCTCGAATTTCCGTATTATTATTCCAAGAAATGTGTTTTGTGGCGCAACGTGACCTCTTCGAACAGGCATGATTGAATATATCCCGCGCTCTTGGTATAAGAACGCCTCAGCTATGAAACCTTGAAGTTACTGTGCCAGCCTCTTGGTGATAATTCCTTTGTCACAAATCATACTCGGTGCACGCACTCTCTTCACTTGAAATGACCTTTCGAGCTTCAGCGAAGTGCTCTTCAGCCGGCATGCGTACCGGAGCATTTAAATGACTCCTCGCCGAAACGCACGGAATCGGGGAGGATTGCACGGGTCAGATTCAGTTCGCAAACCATTTCTGGTTGAAGATGGATGCGATCTTGACGTTCTCTCCGTGTCGTTGTGTTGGACGCGAATAGAGGACGGAGGTTGATATGCCAGGGGGAGTGACGTTGCTCCCCAAGGGCTTAGTCTCTACCGCCACGGGTAAGGTTCATTCCCTGTGTGGAGACACTCTACAGTGTAATCGGAAACGCAATCTCTAAAAGGTGTATTTTCCTTGCGTAGGCTGAAGGGTTTTAGTTTCACCTGTAAGCGAATACACGTATTAAACGTTTTAAATGAGCGTGAACAGTTAGGAGGATTCCTTACGGTCTAACTTACACACTTTCTACCTCGTATTTGGAAGATGCTAGGAAGCATGAACAGATAGCTTTCTCTGGCTACGCAACGTCAGCCCTGTCCATGGTGCTGAAGCTACAGTCACGATGTAACACGTTGCGTAGGGATTTTCTTGTTTATGTATTTTCAATCAAACTATAATTTTTTGGTACTAATTTAGCCAAACGTTTACTGAATGGGTATTCGAATTTACTCAATGGGTCCATTCAAACGGTCTGTAAATGCCCAATGAAATGTCCAGCTACTAATCTCTATGGACTAACATGAGCCCACAGTCCGGCCATGTAAAATGCAAATGTCTGTATAATACCAAGCTCCTCTTCGTGTACTGAAACATCTGCCTCTTTATTTCAGTTGGAGATCACCCTTCATCTGGTCCATTGAGAAAACAGGCTGAATGAAGGCAAAATAATCTAATAAAACACATCAGAGATCAACTAAATGCTATTGTTCACTTTTCTGGAAACTTTATCCTGCATGTGTGCAAGCAACAGTATGAAAACCCCCCAAAATAAATCAAATATATGACAAAAAATATGCCTTCATTTAGCTGCATACACTTTCTCCAATAAGGCAGTAAAAGAAAAAACACATTTAGCTATAGTTGGTAAAGGGCCATTTTTGCTGCAAAGATAGAACCCTGTGAATCTGTGGTGTAGACAGATCCCCCCCACACATCTTCACTTATTTGGCATGTGACAAAGTATATTTCAGGACTGGGAGTGAGGATGTGTGTATTCCTGTATTCAGCTGGCATGATAGCCGATAGACAATCTGGTGCCACTGGTTGTTCCTAGTTGGTGGTGTTGTTCACATGAAAAACACTGTCACCCAATGGCTGCACTGCATCTTTATCTGATCCCTTTTATTAAATCCCATCTGTATTGGAACTGAAGCCACCACCCACAGCAAGGACAACTCTATCACCAAACACTAAATGTAATATCCACCTACTCCATAACAAAACCATACTGTGTAAAATCATAAGTGTGTACTATTAACCACTTAGTATTCAGTTGGTTTTGGTGGAGTGCACATGGTCCATTATTATTACTACACGACAACATGCTGCATCTCCTGAAATAGATATTATTTGGCATGAAGCCACTTCTGAGGGGTCTGATTGAGTTACGTAGCGATCTGTGGTGATCGGGAAAGGCATCGTGAGGTGAGGGTGAGGGGTGATATTTACTGACCTCATTTGAGAGCTTCATGCAAGGCAAACAGCCTCCTAAGGAGGCGTGGGTGCCCCGGGGTGTGCAGTATACAGCTGCTCCAGCCTGCTCTCATCTCACACAGGATCTGCATGAGCGTCAAACCCTCACAGGAGAAAGCGCCCTGGCCCCCGCGACCCCGGTGGCAGTGTGGTTGCAGAGCTCACAGAGGAGGGGGCGCGCGTCGTCTTGAGGATCACCCACAGACACTGACTGCGGAGCTCATCGGATCTCTCTAATTGCTTCAGGTCACTGAAGTCCTGATTCTAAGCCTTGCTGGGGTTTGGCTCACATGGAAAGCAGAGGTGATGGAACATGCTCGCAGGGAACACATCCGAGATTATGCCCAGCGGATGGGTGTGACCTGAGGGTGGGAGCGGCGCCGGGATATCTGTCGGAAACAGACAGACACCATCCCGCCCTTTTAAGTGACATGACACTTTCCCCTGGAGGCAGGCTGTGGAGGACGGCCTCCAGGTCCTCCACAGCCTGCCTCCAGGTCCTCCACAGCCTGCCTCCACAGCCTGCCTCCAGATCCTCCACAGCCTGCCTCCAGGTCCTCCACAGCCTGCCTCCAGGTCCTCCACAGCCTGCCTCCAGGTCCTCCACAGCCTGCCTCCAGGTCCTCCACAGCCTGCCTCCAGGGCCTCCACAGCCTGCCTCCAGGTCCTCCACAGCCTGCCTCCAGGGCCTCCACAGCCTGCCTCCAGGTCCTCCACAGCCTGCCTCCAGGTCCTCCACAGCCTGCCTCCAGGTCCTCCACAGCCTGCCTCCAGGTCCTCCACAGCCTGCCTCCACAGCCTGCCTCCAGGTCCTCCACAGCCTGCCTCCAGGTCCTCCACTTCCTCCTGGAGGCAGGCTGTTCCACCCAGCAGAGTGACAGTTCACGCTGCAGGCTGTGATCCACGACTACACAGCTCCTCCTGCCTCACTCTGCCCCAGTCGCACATTAAAAGCCTCCATCAATAACAGCCTGTTCCAGAGATGGGAGCAGGGGAATATGATTAGCAATACATTCTGCTGCTATTAGGACATCGATTGACACGACCGCCTGCACAGTCTCAACCACAGTGTGTGGGATAAAGGTTTGGGTTGAATTTCAGATTAGACAAAACACAGGATTTTTTAGCATTTTCATCTATCATTTTTGTTTGTGTGCTTTGTAATGGACTATCGTCAAACAGTGTCTGGTGCTGTATAAGGATGTTGTGTTGTTAAAAGAAGCTGTGCTGTTCATTCATACATCCGTTCATTCATTCATTCCTCTTAATCTCTGGGAATTTAGAGCAATCTGAAAACAGCAACAGCCAGTGTCCAGGGCCTAATCCAGGTCTCACGACAGGAGCTGCAGAACAGTACATCTTTGTCCGCTGCAGTACCATGCTCTCTATATCTCTCTCCCCTCTCTATGTCTCTCTCCTCTCCCTCTCTCTCTCTCTCTCTCTCTCTCTCTCTCTCTCTCTCTCTCTCTCTCTCTCTCTCTCTCTCTCCTCTTGCTCTCTCTCTCTCACTCTCTATCTCTCTCCCTCCCTGTGTCTCTCTTTCTTTATCTCTGTTTCTCGGATTCTCTCAATCTTTTTCTCATTCTGTGTCCTGTATCTCTATTTCTGTCTCTATCTTACTCTCTCTTTCTGAACATATACATGTATATGTATTTGTGTCTCTATATACTGTAACTTTAATTTATATCTCTCCCTCTTCCTCTCTTTTCTCTTATTTTTTCTGTTCTCTGCATCACACACTTTAATGCTCTCTCATTTGACTGTTCCACCATTTCTGCCTCTCCTCTCCCTGTGTCGCTCTCACAGATTCCCTCTCTCTCTCTCTCCCTCTCTCTCTCTCTCTCTCTCTCTCTCTCTCTCTCTCTCTCTCTCTCTCTCTCTCTCTCTCTCTCTCTCTCTCTCTCTCTCTCTCTCTCTCTCCCTCCCTCCCTCCCTCCCTCCCTCCCTCCCTCCCTCCCTCCCTCCCTCCCTCCCTCCCTCCCTCCCTCCCTCCCACATTGCTGCTGATTAGGGCCACCCTAGGAGTACAGCGTAGGGCTTACTCATTGTCCATAGAAGCTATTACTGGCCTGTCTCAGAGAATAATCCACTGGTAGAAACCACTAAACAGAGTGCTGACCCTGCCTGGCCGACCCCTTGTCCCGCAGCACATAGACACATCCATCTGCATCCAGCCATCTGCATCCAGCCATCTGCATGCAGCCATCTGCATGCAGCCACTGGAGAAGCACAACAAACAGGCAAGGCTGCGGGGCGTGGCGCCGCTGCCTTTTAAAGGACCGAACAGGAGGGGCTGATCTAAAAGAGGTCAGCGCTTCATTCTTTCAAAAGACGCTTTAAAGTTCCAGTATGGATTCATCGGTTATGGATTAGGGAGGCCACATGCTGTGGAAAATGGTCTTGAAGGAAAGACTGTCTCGTTGCAGGCAAAAACAATGAGCTCATTGATCTTCATGGCGGTAATCGTGTTACAGTATGTGGTCCGATGCACGCTGGGGTGAAAATCTCCCAATTATTTCCACCTCCCTTGTACTCTGCTTAATTTCAAATGTTGCTAGCCTCACCTTATTTCACCTTACCTCATAGTTTCCGTTCAATTGTCAGGTGAAAAGTGCGTCGCCATGTGTCCTCTGTGCAACCACCTTGAGGGGTTGGCTGCAGTCCTGAGAGAGGTGATTAGCCAATAGTCCGAGAGAAGGCTGATCTGTCTTTATCTTTGTCTGTGTCTACCTCTGTTTACGCCTTTGTTAGTCTTTGTAAATGTCTCTCTCCCTGTCTCTGTCTATCTGCCTGTCTCTCTCCCTGTCTCTCTCCCTGTCTCTCTCCCTGTCTCCATCCCTGTCTCTCTCCCTGTCTCTCTCCCTGTCTCCATCCCTGTCTCTCTCCCTGTCTCTCTCCGTGTCTCCATCCCTGTCTCTCTCTGTCCCTGTCTCTCTCCCTGTCTCTCTCCCTGTCTCTGTCCCTTTCTCTCTCCCTGTCTCTCTCCCTGTCTCCATCCCTGTCTCTCTCCCTGTCCCTGTCTCTCTCCCTGTCTCTGTCCCTGTCTCTCTCCCTGTCCCTGTCTCTCTCCCTGTCTCTGTCCCTGGCTCTCTCCCTTTATCTCTCCCTGTCTCTCTCCCTGTCTCTCTCCCTGTCTCTCTCCCTGTCCCTGTCTCTCTCCCTGTCTCTGTCCCTGGCTCTCTCCCTTTATCTCTCCCTGTCTCTCTCCCTGTCTCTCTCTCTGTCTCTGTCCCTGTCTCTCTCCCTGTCTCTCTCCCTGTCTCTCTCCCTGTCTCCATCCCTGTCTCTCTCCCTGTCTCTCTCCCTGTCTCCATCCCTGTCTCTCTCCCTGTCTCTATGTCTATCCTTGTTCTTGTCCCTTACAGAAATGACTTGTTCTGGCTCTATAGAATTACCAAGGCACAGATAAAAGTGTATAGATTTAGAACACACTTTTAAACCTTTCATCATTTCCAAATGGTTTCGTAATAAGTGTCCTACTGAGATCATCTGTCAATAAGTGCCTTTTTTTTCTCTTATGGAAATGGCTTTCAAGGGCTCCAGCAAAACATCCATGCAGATTGTTCACCCAGAGAGAAGGCACTGCTGTTTTCACATCAAGGACATCAAGTCTCTACCGAGAAAGCAGGTTCCATCATAAATTATTGAGTTGCTGTCCAATTAAAACGTTGTACTGACAAAGGCTTCACAGTGACACTTCATCATCTTCAGTCATGTTCCTCCTCAGAATAGGACCACATTCTGTTCAATAACTGTCATTGCACATACTGTTAAGATTTCCAAAACAGCCATTTCAAAACTTCTGATGGTGAGATGGAACAGAAATCCCACAGTGTGTTTTGAATGAAGCTCAACAATGACCCGCAGCATGTGTGCTGTTTTACGAGACAAATCGAGGTTTGTGTTACACGAGGCCTCGCCAACAAGCCCAGGAAACCCAGTGACTGATTTGACTTGTGGGGAAGTGTCGGGTGTTTTAAACCCACACACACAACCCTGACTCCCACAAACAGGGAGTCAGGTGGCTGAGCGGTGAGGGAGTCGGACTAGTAATCCGAAGGTTGCCAGTTCGATTCCCGGTTATGCCAACTGACGTTGTGTCCTTGGGCAAGGCACTTCACCCTACTTGCCTCGGGGGAATGTCCCTGTACTTACTGTAAGTCGCTCTGGATAAGAGCGTCTGCTAAATGACTAAATGTAAATGTAAATGTAAACCCAGCCCTCTGCTCCAGTTAACACTACAGTGACCATTTACCGTGAGAGGGAATCAGTGGTACAGGAGATTTAGCTGACGTATTCTAACTAAGACATCTGGGGTGAGGGTAGAGAGTAATAGCAGCTTGACAAAGCATGAATAATGATTCCTCTCGCTTTCAAACAGTCACACCAGAGCTTAACATCCATTGAGGTTGAAAATGGTTGATTTCTCTCTCTTTTTGTCTCTCTTTGTCTTTGTCTCTCTCTCTCTCTCTCTCTCTCTCTCTCTCTCTCTCTCTCTCCGTAAGGTGTCAGTGGATGTGGAATAGCTCAAACTATAAGCATCCTCTTTGGGAGTTGTGGATAGTCAGTTCATTAACAGTGTTGTCAAACTGCTGGCAGGGCTCAATGGACTGATGACCTCACTTTGCCTATATCCAGTCTGCTTGATCTCAGGTTGCCATGGAAACTGATGTCCCCCCCCCCCCGTGGATCCTCTCCTGTTCCCCCCCCCCTCCCCTCTCCCCTCTCCCCTCTCCTGCTCCCCCCCTCTCCCCTCTCCCCTCTCCCCCCCTCCCCTCTCCTGCTCCCCCCCTCTCCCCTCTCCCCTCTCCCCCCTCCCCTCTCCCCTCTCCCCTCTCCTGCTCCCCCCCCTCCCCTCTCCCATCTCCCCCCTCCCTACCCCTCCCCTCTCCCCCCTCCCCCCCTCCCCTCTACCCTCTCCCCTCTCCCCCCCCCTCCCCTCTCGCCTCTACCCTCTCCCCCCTCCCCCCTCTCCACTTCCACAAAGTGAATTGACTGACTTCTTGTATAGCAGTCTGATGTGTCTCTGATGTCTTTAGAAACCTCCTCTCTGTGTGTGGTCTGAGTGCTTCACCCCTGGGCTGCAGTAAGGATGGGAGGACTGACATGCAGAGCGTGTCTCATGCAGAACAGGAAGAGGTGTCAGCGACAGCTGAAAACACTTAACTGACTAGCTGTACTTTTAACTACCACGTAACTACATTGTTGGAAATATGGTAACTACATTGTAGTTGCATTTAGCGGTTATACAGAGGTGAAATGTGGCACTGGGGTTGCTTTGTTAACACAACCTTCAACTGCTCCACATCCACTGACCTCCTGTACCCTTCCCCATGCTGTGCCTACACACCCTTTTGTGATATACTACATCGTTTTATATAATTTCATACAATCACATACAAGGTTTTTACCACAGGTATTGTTATGTAGTTAGATTATAGAGAAAACGTTTTAAAACGCAATGGAACTCAGCACGTCTATCTCACCTACAGTTACAGCATTTTGAAAAGTTGTATCTGTTTCACTAGTATGAGTGGAGACGAGCCTCTTCAGACACAGACAAGCCCAGGGTCCGCTTGATCTGGTTCCCAGACCTGGTTCCTCCATGTGGGCAGGCTGGAGTGTTCTCTCCCCTGCTCCTGCCAACACAGAACGCCCTTCCCAACACTCCCCTCTCTCTGATTCTGTTATGCATATCCATTTGCCGTCAATGTTTCTCTTCATACAGATTCTCCTCTTTCACGGACACATGATTTGATTATGAAGGCTGAGTTTTTCCTGGCATGTCTGTCATTTGGGTGGAGGAGGGAGACGAGGGCCGAGCTGCTGGAACGAGCCACAGCAGGCTGCTTGAGGTGATCGCAGCGTCAACATCTGGGAGAGGAGCCTCCGGATGTTTGGAAGGGCGTCCAACGCAAACATCTGGGTGAAGCAACTACACAGGAGCAGACCATTGGTTTTTGTAACCCTCTCCTTGAAGAGCAAATATGTTCTTCTGTGGACTCACAGCACTGCAGGAATGTGGTCTGCATCATCGGCGTTCTTCTTCTCGATGCTGCACAGGGAGCGTGGAAACCCTCACTGTGCCAGGTCCTGCTGGGATTGATCTTCTCCGGGCCTCTCTGGCCTCCTCTACGGTGAACGCCGTCCAATGATGATTTGAGGATTCATGGGACATCCATCCATCCTTCACATCAAGCCTCCTCCGACATGATGAGGACCGGAGGTCAGGAGGTCAGGTCAGGAGGTCAGGTCAGGAGGTCAGGTCAGGGGGGTCAGGTCAGGATGGATTCAGTCCTAACGAGCATCAGGAGGTAAAGATGAAGACTGTTTCCAGATGAAGGAGATCAGTTCATGAAGTGGGCCCAGCCCTGGACATCCGTACTACACACAGCAACACTGATATTGTTTTTGTTTTTCAGCCCGGCAAACAGTCTCATCTCTCCCAGCGATGGTTTAATTAAACCTGCGTGTCTTAGAGACCTGTTTATAATTGGTATCTCAGACAGAATGGGGTCAGGTGTAGCTTGGTGGTATAAATGGGGATAGGTGTAGCTTGGTGGTATAAATGGGGATAGGTGTAGCTTGGTGGTAAAGCATTCGACTGCAGATCTGTCCTCACCCTCTCTACAGCTGGTACAAACTTCTTGGGGACGTTGGTTCCAATTGTCTGATCCTCAAACTCTAGTTTGGTGTTTTGATCTGGGTCCAGGGGCTCCAGGGCCCCAACCACCTTCCCGTACTGGCCAGAACCGCCCAACTGCTTCTTGTGTGTGAAGTCAAACCTGAGGATGGACACATGAAAACGTCAGTTGTTTTTGAACAAATATATTTTAATTTCATTAATTCAGTACAGTGGTTCTCAACCCTGATCTCAGGGACCCCTGTCCTGCATGTTTTAGATGTTTCCCTGCTCCAACACACCTGATTCAAATGAATGGGTTGGTATCTAGCTATGCAGAAGTCTGGTAACGACAATTCATTAGAATCAGGTGTTGGAACAGGTTGCAGGACAGGGGTCACTGAGCACCAGTTCTTTTTTTTCTTCAAAGAGACATACAATTACTGCTTGCAGAAAATGCAGCAGAAAATCCAAGTGCATAGTTGTAAAAGTCACCATCTTGTTCTTGTGCTCATTACTGATTTTAAAAGCTCAGATTCTGAGGCCAATGCCAACAGCCCACATGTATGTGATCCATTCAGGTTGTTGCAACATGTTTACAGGCCCAAAGTCTGTTCTGGGGCACGCACACTCCCTCTCCACAGCCATGTGCAAACCCTGCAGCATCTTCATCTCTGATTTGAGACTGGACCTGTTTTTTTTCTTTTTCTTTTCAACACAGGGAGTCAGGTGGCTGAGCGGTGAGGGAGTCGGACTAGTAATCCGAAGGTTGCCAGTTCGATTCCCGGTCATGCCAACTGACGTTGTGTCCTTGGGCAAGGCACTTCACCCTACTTGCCTCGGGGGAATGTCCCTGTACTTACTGTAAGTCGCTCTGGATAAGAGCGTCTGCTAAATGACTAAATGTAAATGTAAATGTAACACCAAATCTTTTGAACGATTTTGGCCCTTTGAAGACCATCTTGGCAGTGCAGTGCTGTGCTGCTCTACAGTCTGGGGATGGCTGCATGCTGCCACCTTGTGGTGTGGCAGACAGACTACACCTGATGTGGTCTTCCTCACATTTCTAAATCTCGTCTTTGAAGGCAGATGTTGAAGTAAAGCCAAGCCATGATTAAAACCTAAGCTCACAAACACAGAAAATACACAGTCTGAAATTAAAAGCTGTGTTTATGTTTACATATTCCGCCGAAGAAAAAAACTGCTGACTTAAAAACAAACACGGTACACCACACACACAGGGCCGCCCATGACCACACATACATTAGAGACAAATACATTGAACTTTGTTGGACGAGCTCCCATTCTGTCCCCCAAGTTTAAGCCCTTTCACCAAAAGGCTGACGGAGGTCATGTCTCAACAACATGTTGGATCTCGTCTGGATCCTGACCCAGTTAGAGTCACGTGTAACATCCAACACCATCACCCGATCTCCACGGACGGTAAAAAGAGCCCCGAACCACACATCCACCCTGTCCCCTGTGCCATCAGCTCACCAGGGGCCGTCTGGTGAGACGCTATCAGTTACTGCATGATCAGTCAAGACAACAAGACAAGCCTCAGTCAAGACAAGTCTCAGTCAAGACAAGCCTCAGTCAAGACAAGCCTCAGACCAACCTATGATGTGAGTGACCTCTGCACAGCTACACCCCCATTCTACACCCCCCAGGACAATACCCTGTGCTGAAAGAAACAGGCCTCATCTCCGGTCAGTCTTCTCTGGGGGTTCACAGGGTGCCAGACATCTCCACCAGAGTGGAGCTTAGGGTTAGGGTTAGGGTTAGGGTTAGGGAACCTTTCAGTTTCAGTTTCCTCAACAATGCCAGAATGGATGTTTCTTGAAGTGCTTGCAATTTAGATACAGACTTCTTATGTTAG